>NC_089751.1:24202134-24214634 GCF_040412425.1 Macrobrachium rosenbergii | reverse complement strand
ATGATTATTTTCCTTTTGTCTTAGCCGTTCAGAAACTAGGAAGCCCTGCGTTTTTTGGTCTCAGCCTTTTTTCATAGATTATTTAACAGTTTTCATCATTGAAAACTACAACTTTCACGAACGCAAACCAACACGACGGAACGCTGAGGGAAGAGGGACAGCATGTACTGTACCATCCACCAGCTGATTAAAAACAGCAACAAAAGCTTCTATAGCATACAAACAATAATCCCATAAAAATGCAAAACACCAAAAGACCCTGTGTTGCTTTCGTTTAGTATAAAAATGCAGGATTCCTCAGCTTCCGAAGGGTTCTGCTCCGTTCGTCAGAAGAAATGCAAGTAAAATTTAATCTCGAAACACTGTTTATTTATGCTGTCCTTGACGACCTCTTTGTTAAGAGTTCATTCCCTTTTAAATTCAAGGTGCTATGACAAAATTTCCCCACGGAGCAGGACTGGAATTCTGGGTAAATGACGCTAGTCTACAACAGAAACGGTATCCATATTAGCTTCTCTAATCGCACTCGAAGGCCTGTTGCCAATACTACACAATTCGTAATGGTCCCGTCCAAGCTACTAAAAGCATCGTTGCCATCCCCCTTGGACATCTAATCAATCAAAGACCCTTTAACAAATTTACATTTCATTTTTATATTTTTGCTTTTGTATAGTCTCATTTTCATTCCGGTAATGAACTGCCTAGCTTACTCCTATCATATGTTTTTATAACTCCTTTCTGTTCATAAACACGTCCATTCTAATTCCTTCCTGTTCTCCGGCATAAGAAAGGCTTGCGCCTAAACTGATCTACACTACAAACCTTTATGGTCATGTATACGAAAAGCTTTCAGAGATAAACCAAATATTTCTCCTTTCATAATTGCACTACCTTATCATGAAAATTAATATTTGTATGATTTGTAAGCGTTCCTTTCTCGTTTAAATATTCAGAAATGGGAGAGTTAGTCTCTGCCTTTTACTAATCTAAACTTTGTGGAAAGTACCTGAACAGTAAGTGCATCCAAATATGTCTCTAGTTTTTCCTCAGAATCTATAACGAACAATGCACAAATTTCATCCACACATCTTTCCCCCATGATTAAACAAAGCTCTGAGATAAGGACCTGAGGAAATAAAAGAAATTTTCAAATGTTCCACATACAGACTCACGAGGACACGGGTGAAGGGGCCCATAGAAACGCTGAATGTTTGCTTGTAAGTTTTCCTTCAAAATTGAAATAGGGGGAAAACCTTCATGGCACTAACTTGAATGTAAACAAAAAGCGAATGCATGACGAGAAGACAGAATTTCATTTATATTTCCTCTGACGAAAGGGACAAAGACCCTTGAAAACTAAAGATTCTACAGCGTAATATTAATATAATAAAATTGATCTAACTACGCTTGAAAGGTCTCTTGTATCTTACAACTTTTTAACCCATAATTCTTATACAAAATATACTATCTACAGTACATTATTAATTATCTGACATTATTAACGGTAATTAAAAATTAAGACAAAGACCATTACAATACCAATGAAGTAATACTAATAAATACTGTTTGATACTTTAGTTCACCCATCAGTTTCATTGGCCATTTTAAAGTGAATATTTTGTATTTGTTTTTAGTATACAATTTTAGTCCGAGTCTTGTATGATGTATTAATATACATATATACTTTTCTTACAGCTTTGATAATGAGGCTAGGCCTTAAAACGTAAGCAATAAATCTATGCAAATGCCTGAGATGTCTTCCTCAAGTTCCTTTTGGTTATATATATATATATATATATATATATATATATATATATATATATATATATATATATATATATATATATATATATATATATATATATACACACATCAATGAGGAGGCGGACATAAAGACTTACTAAAAAGGGTCAATTTATTCCCGAAGTTTCGTAATGCCATCATTACATTTTCGAAGGCTGTACAAAATGAATAACATGAATTACAAAAAGGCTATAAATTTAAATTTAAAAATTAAGGTTACACAATAATTACAAATTTTAAAAAATTAGGTGGAACAATTAAAAGAGACAACTTAAAAACAAAAAAAAATCTCTAAAGAAAAAAAAAATACAATACAATAGGTAAGCAGATCTGGACAAAACCTATTCAGTGGCAATGTTACGACTGTAGAGAAAACGAAAGACTAAGGGAGGTACAGTGTGTCGGCAAAGGTTTGGCTGTTTAACAAGGAGAAGAGTCGTTTAAAATCCTTGATGATTCTACAATGGTCAATTCATGGCTGCTGGAAGCTCGCCCTAAAACTGAAAAGTCCTTATTTTCAATAGAAGTTTTACACATTCTAGAATGATTTCTAATATTAGAAAACTCTGGGTTTGTAATTTTACTGCCTGTCATATAGCTTGCTCCACGATGAGAGTCTATGCGTACCTTCAGAGGCCTCCTGGTGGATCCAACATAAGTTCCTAAATTACATTTAGGACACATATAGCTATACACAAACCCGTAACATTGCCACTGAATAGGTTGGTCCAGAACTGCTTACTTTTTTGTATTGTACCTTTTTTTTATAGAGATTTTGTCTTGTTTTTTAAGTTGTCCTTTTCAATTGTTCCACCTAATTTTTTTTAATTTGTAATCATTGTGCAACCCTAATTTTTAAATTTAAACTTACAGCCTTTTTGTAATTCATGTTATTTATTTTGTACAGCCCTCGAAAATGTAATTAAGACATTACGAAATGTCAGGAATAAATTGACCCTTTTTAGCAAGTCTTTATGTCCGCCTCCTCATTGATGTATATCTGGCTGTGGCCACTGCTGTTTGGATATATTACACACACACACACACACACACACACACACACACACATATATATATATATATATATATATATATATATATATATATATATATATATATATATATATATATTCTGCTGTTTGCCCTCTATGCATTTTTATTGTAGAAAAATAATGCGAACAAAGACCAGAAGGCATCTTCGACTATGCTAAGGGAGGCTGGGCATTTCCAAAAAATAACGTCTTTAGCAGAGATAGATTAGCATAGGGACCTAACCCACAGAGAGGTTTTCACCCACTAACCTCCCATAACGGTGGTCTTAAGCTTCCTTTTGCTTTGTCCTATGCATTCAGCAATGTCTCTGTCAATTTTCAGACTGCCTGGGGCGAGGGACTAAGGTGTAAACACAGCCCAACGCTACAGTAGCTGACCTGCTCTGAGCCCTGAGCCAAGTCAGAGAGAGTACCATCATGACTGAGAACACACGTCGTGCTTAGGCAAAACTGGGTCCTTTGTTCCCCCCCCCCTCCCCTTGTCTTTTCATTGGTGAACAACATTACCGTGTGTTTTCCAGAAACCATATCGCCAGTTGCAGTGCACAAGCAAACCACGTAACGGCAAGTCGGAAATTGCTGAGTATCTGCTGTTTGCTAATATTTCTTCCCCTATATTTCGACCTTTCTATTATTTCCTCTTTGCCACCATCTATGATAATATGGTATAACCCATTTACTTTTATGAAGTCTAGTGTAAGAATAATTAACATTGCTTAGCGACACTCAACTATTCCCGTGCAGTAAGTAGGAACTAGGGAAGGTTAAGTAAGTAATTTTCAGCATTCAGGCAGTCTCGTGTCTTGATCCCATTGTTCGGAAGAGAAACAGCCTTTACCAGTACTAAACTGTTTTCAGTATATAGTAGTACAGACATCCGTTGTATCATAACTTTACTTAAAGCAAGGGGAAACTTGACTGTGTCCAATGTGGTAAAAGTTCATGTAATTTCCTCGCTAACCGCACATTCTTTCTTTGTCGGGACCAATTGGGAAGTAAGGGGGGGTTTGTTGTAATCCATGTGTTGCAGAGTAACCCTTTATTCCCTGTATTGTTTTTCCGTGACTGGTGACCTTATTTAATTAAGTAATTGTCTGTCTTTGAGGTTAACTTTTAGCCTTAAAGGACAGGTTATGTGTGTCATTGGCAACTCAGGGCCTCATAAATTACGTTAATTAATTAATAAACTCATCAGCCAAGCCCACACATAACAATATATATATATATATATATATATATATATATATATATATATATATATATATACATATATGTGTATATATATATATATATATATATATATATATATATATATATATATATATATATATATATATATATATATATATATATATATATATATATATATATATATATGACATTTAAATTTCATGTCAATGATGCACGGATGTTAAGCGACCCCAACTATATAGTTCAACTCCTACAGTTTGTCGATCATAAACTCTACGAAGATAATCCCACTGTGTAGGGGGAAAGTTGTGCAATATACATATAGTATATTGGTTTACAGTGTGTGCAGAGAGAGAGAGAGAGAGAGAGAGAGAGAGAGAGAGAGAGAGAGAGAGAGAGAGAGAATGTCTCCGTAATTGAAGATGTTGTTCCTTTATAACTGAATACAATGAATACTCATAAATACTTCGGATCCTTGTGTAACCTCCTGATAAATGTGCGAAGATTATCGAAGCAAAGCTTAATTTCTCCATTACACACACACACACACACGCACAGAATCGTGCCTCTCCATTCGTAAAATCAAACATTACACTTTATTTCATAAAAATGGTTCCAGCAATGGTCATTAAGGACGAAGAGAGTGAAAAATGTATGCCTCGAAGGAGAAAGGAATTATGCTGATTCCATTTTTAATCTCGGTAATAGGTATTATTAAAACCTTGTGTGAGGGCCAATACTTCTCCCAAGAGAAATCTCATTTAGCTTTTGGTTCAGTAAAATCTTACAGCGAATTAATGCCTGACATTCTCTACACGTGATTTACTAAGTTCTCTAACTGAAATGCAGCTTAAGGTGAGTGCAGGATGAAAAAATATTTATAAGGCATTCATAGGTTGGTGACAGAGACAGAGACAGGGTTATGAGCTGGACAAGAGCTGAAAGAAGTACTATAAGAAACCAAGGCAACAGTAGTATACAATACATAATTTCAGAAATAGTCTAGACGATGCAAGAAGAAATGACTAAAATACGGATATATATGATGGAATGGGGCTTAGAAATGTCACAAGAAAAAACTTCGGGTAATCTTAAGAACCTTGGTTCAGCAGTCATTTGAGACCCTTGTATGGTGAGGGCAGCTGAATAATTTCTATAAACTGGCGTCGCAACGGCTATGGTCATCGACGGAAATGAGAAAGCCACAAAAGGGAGGAGAGAGGTGCAAATGTCAAACCGGGCGTGCGCATTCTAGAATGAGGAAATTAAAGTGATTAAAAACGTAGCAACGCAAAAACACTTCTCTTAGCATACACTTCCAGACAAAAAACCTTCAGGGTTCCTACCAAAATTCCGTTTAAGATAAGGAGACACCGGAGATGCGTCGTCCATATAGATATCCATGAACATACACAAGTATCTTGAGGCCAAATAGGTACCCAAACACTGAGTCACCCTTACAATCGTTATTTATTCAGGTGCGCCGACATCAGGCCAAGCGATATAAATATAGTTTTGCTACGGAATAACATCTGGGATGAATAACTTGCTGGTCTGTAATGCGCTTATGCCTCTCACATTCAAGTTTCTTTTTTTTTTTTTTTTTTTGTAGCATACTTGTTAAACTAGAATGTGACCAAAATGGTTGTATTTACTACGATCACTTAAATCTTCCATAATAAATGTTGTACGAAAATCAGCTGCATATTTAATTTAGTACAAGAACAAACAGTATCTCTGGCAAACTATATGTGTACGTATAAACAAACACAGACTAGTATTACTGACAGACACATATACACACATATACACAGATTGAGTCAAAACTGTTGACTCAAACCTGAACTTAATTATTTTTTAGCCAAAAACCATAATGATTAACAATCAAATCTGCACTGTAAATAGGTAGCAACGTTTGAATATGTACGGAAAACTTAAAGCAATTTTGGTACTTTGGATAGAATAATTTTCTAATGTAAAACAGTCTGGAGAAATTCCAAAAGCCACACTGAGAGAGAGAGAGAGAGAGAGAGAGAGAGAGAGAGAGAGAGAGAGAGAGAGAGAGAACTCGTTACTCCATGAAGACGTCTTCACTGCAGGACACGGGAGCTAAGATGTAATGTCTGATACTGGTACTTAACTTCTAATGCTTTTGTAACAACAAGAGGCCTCATCAACTTGACGTAGTCTAAGACACAATATTCCGAGTAATCCTTTTCCTCTTATCGGCAAACATTCACCTTAGGTCAGACCCAATTTTCTCTATCTTCCACTAAATGAAATACAAGGAATATTTTTATGTCTTTTTTTTCTGATCTTCCCTTTTCATTATCTATATATATTTCGAGATTCGGAGAAAACGATACACGATACAAAAATTGGAAAGAAGCTTCTTCATACTGTCGTCTTCTTGAGAGAGAGAGAGAGAGAGAGAGAGAGAGAGAGAGAGAGAGAGAGAGAGAGAGAGAGAGAGAGAGAGGCCTTGAAATGCTGCGGTCGTACGAATTCAGTCTTCATCACGAAACTACGTAATGCTCTTGTGAAATATTACCCGTTTCAAATCCACTTTTTGTTGCACTATTCTTCATTAGTCTCTCCTTTTCACAATATTTCAATTTCCGTTGATGCCTCGGGAAATTCAACGAAAACTTGAAAAGACGAGGAACGAAAAATATTAATCTCTTTTATTAGTCTTTGACATATAAAAGAGAAATGGTTTTCTAACCAACGGGCTGGTGTTTTTCACCGATCTTTAAATACTGTTCGCTGATAGCAAACATTTCTTAAATTTCTGTAAAGCTCCGCTGCTCAAGCATATAAAAATAGCATTGCATGCAAACATGAATACAAGGGTTATAAAAACTATTTTTCTTTTCTAAAGTTAAGCTATTTAAAAAATAAGTTACTTTTAGCCAGCAGCCTGTTTCAACATACAAATGAGTGTAATCGCACCAACATTTGGAAAGATGTCTACAAAATTATGTACTATACTGTAACAATAGCGTAAAAAGAAACATTATTGGATCCTGCATTATAAAGAAAGATCTGAAAGAAGTGATTAACACCATTCGAGGTATGTGAAGATTTCGATCAACTTTCGGCTGTGCTTTTCTAATGTTGGGGTGTAGTTCCATAGTGGGTCTGGTGTGGCACTAGAGAAGGCCAAGGGTTAATGTCTGAAACAGCTGTCGGCTTGGGAATGAATAAATATATAGTAGTAGTGGTGGCATTTTTTGTTTATCCCTAAAAGATTTTAGCCTCAAAAATTGGAGGTAGTAGTTGAGATATCAGAAGGGATGCCAGTAATTTATAGATACCACACAGGTATTAGCAACTGAAGAGAATGAAGGAAAGACTGCCATAGAAAGCGCGCATGTTCACACTGATATACTGTATATGTATATGTATGTATGTATATAATATATATATACAAATAAATACATATGTATATATATGTATATATATATGTATACATGCAGATATATTAGTGTGCGCGTGGGCGCTTTCTATGGCAATCTTTCCTTCATTCTCTTCAATTGCTAATACCTGCGTGGTACTATAAATTACTGGCATCGCTTCTGGTATCTCAACTACTACCTCCAATTTTGAGACTAAAGATTTGAAGGATGTATATATATATATATATATATATATATATATATATATATATATATATATATATATATATATATATATATATATATATATATATATATATATATATATATATATATATATATATATATATATATATATATATATATATATATATATATATAGCTTTGAGTAGGAAATTAGCAGTGGGAAAAAGACGCCATGGAAGATCTGAACAGAGGTAGGCCTACACACCCCAGATCGCCTGATTTGGGGGAACCAGTACCCCACCTTAGCCCCCATAATCGTACGATTTGTGGGGGTGTCAGGTAGCCGTTAGGGAATCGTTAATTTAACAAGGGCGAATGCGGGATAAAGGGGCTACTATTTTGAACCTTAGGGACTTAGCTATAAGGCTTCTTACTGTATGGACCTACTACTGGCTTTGGGAATTGCTTTCAGATTCGACCTATGCCTTTGTGTTCACCTCAAAAATACCCCAAGATGCCAAGCAGTTCCGGGCAAGCCAAACGCCACCAGACGCTTCTCTCCCACCCGAGAGAGAACACTAAGAGCACCTCATCCTTCTCTCTGCACACTGGCACGACTGCAATCGCCTGAGTATCCACCAGATCTGACAAGAGCTCTGCAAAGAACAGGTTAAGGTACGTCTGGGAATGCAATCCCTTGCCAGTTACTATCCCTTCTCGTGAACTTCTCTCCATATTTTCATTATTTCCAAATTTCCACTCTCCTAAACAAAGCCCCCTTTGTTAAAGCAAACCTACCAACAAAGCAGCACATGATTCACCCCTAAGCTCCAATCAAATTAACTCTGATCAGAATTAGATTACTCCCTCCATAGTGTTACCAAGGGTATCCGGTCATTTCTTCGAAAACAGATCTTCGAAAACAGGTCTTCGAAAACAAATCTTCGAAATCAAAAACTTCGAAGTACAATAACTTCGAATAGCATAATCTTCGTAGTAAACTACTTCGACATGCCACTTTCTTCAAATCACCAATTTGTCACTTCTCTCTCTCTCAATCCCATTTAAAAGGAGTGGAAGGCAGAATAAAGAGGAAAACCCTCACCTACCCTCAACTACCCAAGTAGGTTTGCTTAGCGACACAGGGTCCAGGTATCCCAAAAAATAGGAAACAAATAACGTAATGTTTTTTTTTTTTTTTTTTTTTTTTTTTTTTTTTTTGAAGGATAATCAAAAACACTTGCATTAAAATTTTTATTAAAACAAAATAATTAAAAAACAATTGTCAGGACAATTTCTATCAGAAGTTATACAAACATAAATCATTGTTTAGAACTTGAGGTTGTGGGAAATTCCACGTAGATAGTCTATTATGTCAGTTGAATCGTCAAAAGAGGAGACGAGGTTCTTGAGACGGTCCGTACTGGCTTTGTATTTCTTCGAAATCTTCTGGAACTCAAAACCGCTATTTATGCGTTCTAGGTTTACTTCATTTAAAGATTGTTCCCTTTTAAGTGCACTTAAGAATTTCCATATAGTTGGATGATAAGAAGAAACTTGCTGTAAGAATCCTCTATGCCAGCCCTCGACTAAATTATGCGTTTTGGGTAAATCTTTTTCCACTCTCTCGAAGCATGACCACATATCAACATTATATTTGGGAGCTCGACGTCTTCCCCTTCTGTCAGGACGCCCAATCCAATTGTCTTCGAAGTAATCGAGAACACTATCTGCCTCGCCAGGAATGATATTTTCATCGATAAGCAAATTGAAACCTTCAACAACTCTGTTTGGTGGCAAAAAGGCAAGCGCTGAGAGCATACGTATATTTAAAGCAAATTCGGCATCAGTGTCATAAAGCGATTTTAGTCCACACGCACAAAGTTTCCTATATATACATTGACAAAAATGAAAGAAACAGCCATAGTTAGCAATCTGTGGAAATTCTGAGTTGATCGCATTTATCATCCCAGGTTCAAAATCAATCAAAATTGAATCGATGGCCAAGTTAGGAGCAAGTACTTTAATTTCTTTCCACACTTCGATGTAAGTTTGTTCTCTTTTATTCGGCAGCAATGCATAGATGAGTGGAATTGTAAGTCTATTTTTGACACCATGAACAGTATACAGTTGTTCGAAAATAGATGGCACCGTTTTAAATGTCCCGTCAGCATATAAATGGCGGCAGGTAGACAGAACTTGCAAACTGTGTGCAGTTGAAAAAATTAGAATTCTGTCGTCTGAGGCACCAGAATCAAACATTAGGAATAGGTCACCATTATTGGTTTTTGTTTGGTCATCCGTAAAAACCAAATCCCTCCTATGCAAAGGCATAACTAATCCGATATCCTCTTTCTACCTAACACGCCGCACTGTCCTTTTTATGCTACTTGTGGTAGGTAATGCAACTGCTGCTGCTTGCGAAACTTGTGACGCTACATCCGAAATTATTACGTGTGGTGCTTCCCGACTGTTTTTTTGCTTTATCCTTTACATCCTCCATAAATCTGAAAACTTCAACACTTTCTGGATCACCGGCATGATTATGTTGTTTGGGTTCCTTTCTCACTTCATTTTCAATCGTTATCGTACGGCTCTTACATTTGTTTTCAAAATCCTTACACTTCCAGTACGTTTTATTCTCTACACTTTTGTCTTTAACAAACAAATATCCGTTTAACAGGAGCATTGGCTTTCCTTTTGAACTTTTTACAAATTCAGCCATCTCCTTAAAGGGTGCTTCCACTGCGAAAAATATATTGAACTAAAGAGAAAGCAAACGTTACTTTGTTTTCGCACATTAGCGTGAAATTGGTGATTTGAAGAAAGTGGCATGTCGAAGTAGTTTACTACGAAGATTATGCTATTCGAAGTTATTGTACTTCGAAGTTATTGCACTTCGAAGTTTTTGATTTCGAAGATCTGTTTTCGAAGATCTGTTTCCGAAGAAATGACCGCAAACCGTTACCAAGGGCTAATTAAACTTAATTGATTATTTCCTCCATGGTGTTTAGTTAATTTAGTGTGAGAGGAACTCCTTGTTTTGAATGCTAACCTGGAATTCTCTTCCAGAAATCCTGCTACTCTGCTCCAAAGCGGTCGGTCCCAGCCTTGTGAAACAATTCCACTTAGAAGTACTGCCATTTCTGTTAAGCAAGAATTGCCTGAACCGCAGTTCCCATTGCACACAAGACAGCCTGAGCATTCCAGCCGTAGTCACCCTTTGTATAATTAGGAATTTGCTATGCCTGGCCTAATTTTATTTCACATTATATGTGCTCGCTTGCTGTATCATCAGCCTTTCCAGATTAATTTCTTGATTGCTTCGTCTGTAAATAAATTCAGTTTAACGTAACCGGATAACATTTCCCATGGTGACCTTCCACTCCCTGATTAATTAATGATGATTAAGGTAAGTCATCCCTCTTTCCCATCCGTTTATTACATTCTGGATGCTATCTGTTGGCCCGTTAAGGCAGTTCATGATAAAAAATACCTGCACATTCCTCCAACAGACCCCAGAATGTAAGAATATATACATATATATATATATATATATATATATATATATATATATATATATATATATATATATATATATATATATATATATGTGACTGTGGTTGTGAGCGTAAATAAAATCACAGGTTTGCAAAAACAAGATTTAATCCATTTTTATTTGTTCATTTTCCTCACCTTTTGTATGTCTTTTTTCAACCGCAATTTCATTTTCAGAAACTTTTACAACCTAGCATAGAAAGCTAGATTAAGTTTTCCATGTTAAAGCTAAGAAAACCTTGACATATAAAATTAAATTCTTTGCAGCAAAAAAAAAAAAAATGTAGTAGGGAAACATGAAGTAACCATCTAAGAAAAAACGAAGATTATAATTCAATTTGATTCAAAAGAACTTCTTCAGGTAATCGTCAAAACAACTTGACCTGGCATTTTGTCACCTTTCACCTTTACTAACTGATACTTATCCTTCAGCTCTTCCTCTCAATCACCTTCATCTGCCAAGGGTGAACCTCTGGCAGACCTTAACGCTACACCTTCTCTGGCCAACCAGGAACTGTCCAGCCGGGATGCAGACACTGGGTCTACCCTTACAACGGCTGTCACAGCAGTCGAAGTAGGGAGCCTTTCCGTAGCTCCTAGGGCTGCCTCTGATCCTGCTCCTGACAGCACTTCTGGCCTTTCCCCAGAGTCGGTGCCCTCATCACCTCATAGGAATGGCGTAGCCAGACCTTGGAGGAACCTGAAGAAGAAGAAGAAGAAGAAGGGGCAGAAGAGATCCAGTTAACCAATAAGAGCCACAAGCTCTCCTTGGCACTCGTGCTCCATTGGCACAGTGTCGTTTCCACCTCAGAGTGATCCTGGCACCTACCCAGAGGAGGTAGCCTGCGTGATCCCTGCCCAAGTAGACTAACATCTAACACCCTTGTCATCTTGTAGTACTAACCTTATTAATAACCTTACGATAAAATGATCCGATTCTCAAGCTGGTACACCCCTGACCGCTTACCATTATTAACCCTTCAGGTTAATTATTGCGTAACCCATAATTAATTGCATTTGGTTAGGTCAGTGTCATTTAATTTAGTACCAGGGCCATAGGATAGTAGACCACATCAATAAGACACATTTACCATGTACCCGTTGCCTAGGAGTAGACTTCCCCTGTCGTCAGAGACAGCCAGTAGAAGTCTGCAGATACCTTTGCTTAGGCGTTAGGCTCTGCTGTAGTAAGTAAGTTAGGAAAACTAGTATCCCCTCCTAGCAGTTAGGTAGGTCCTTTTAGCTAGCTGCAGTGCAAAAGCACAACTCATTCAGGGACGCTAGCTGACTAGTTGAGACGAATAACTTACTT
>NC_089751.1:24167134-24199634 GCF_040412425.1 Macrobrachium rosenbergii | reverse complement strand
ACTCACTTGAAATGTCAGCTGTAATGACGTATGAAAAACTACAAAATCTAAAATAACGAAATCAGATTTTCATAATTACTGAGGAATATCATAAAGGATATATTTCTTGCATAACTGTTTTGTGGGACTTTTTAAAATCTGAAACCTGAGCCTCTTGCAATATTGTATTTCGCAAGGAAAAATTGAACGCGCTCTTCCTCTTTCCATTCTCGTTTTCTCTCTCTCTCTCTCTCTTCTTACTCCTGTAATCAAGTCTTTCTTTTGTCTCTCTTACACTTGTTTTGCAGAACTGCAAAATTGGAAAATGACTAAATGCCATGTCAGTAACTGTTTGGCAATTCCGGATATCAGCCATTATTTTAATTATTTCTTCTGTTTATTGTCGTTTTTGAAGACGTGTGACCTTACATAGTTCAACAAATCTAAAACAAAATTTCAAAAAGTGCAATATACATTGAAAATTATATTCTTGCAAAACTAGTAGTTGAAATGAAACAGTTTCCAATAAATAAAAGTCACAATGTGAGTTCCAATCACTGACAGCTAAAGTCTACGTTTCCTATAATTAGCTACCAAGACCTGAGATTCCCAAACTAAGAGTCAAAATCTGACCTTCTATAACATACACTTAAAGGGTAACAGTCCTTTACTATTAACAGTCAAAATTCGGGTTTTCTAGAATTTTGCCTGAAAACTGTTGTTCTAATTGTAAGTTTTTATAACTAAAAAATAAAATCTAACTGTCATACAGCTAACAGCCACAATTGGTGGTTTCCACGAGTCGTAACGGGGGTGTCTTCAACAGAATAGTCAAAACGGATGTGTTCAATGATTAGAGGTCAAAATACAAGAATTTTAAAAACGTATCGTGCAAGCCAAATTCCGAATGCCTTATATGAACGACAAAATCAGGTTTCATACAATTTCTTCCTTCATGAGAAAAGTATATTTTCCTTCACGACTAAACTTTACCTTTCTCCCATTTTTCCACTTTCTCCTTTTGCCCTTGGCCTGAGACAGAAAATGGAATAAAGAATGTCCGTCCCATTGGCCTTTGGACAGTACATAAAACAACCCGTCTATCATTAAACTGATAAAAAAAAAACTTGAAAATGACAAATTCTTGACCGTCCTTTACACGACCGCGATCCTTCCGTGTGTCTAAATGCGCCGAGGGTAACATACCGGAAAGAAATGTCGACTTTAAAGTAAGCAAGGAGCTAATGGCGCATTCAGCTCTTAGAGAATTCTATTTCCAGTTCAAACACGAGGAGAAAGCGGGTATTCATTTTAAAATGGATATATTCTTTGAGTTTTCATTCTCAGGAGGAGGCTCTGCAGGTTTTCAAGTATCTGACGCAGAGGCTACTACTACTGCTACTACTACTACTACTACTACTACTACTACTACTACTACTACTACTACTACTACTACTACAATAATAATAATAATAATAATAATAATATAATAATAATAATAATATAATAATAATAATAATAACAGCTGAAGGAAATGGACAAAACACCCAGACCTGATTCAACTTGTGACAAGATCCAACAGAGACCATAAACAAGTGGGGCACTTTGTCAGGTCAAATCAATTCATAAAGAAAATCATTAAAACTTCAAGATGAAAAGGGAACGAAAATAAAGCGTATCGACACTGATTCAAGCAACTGGAAAAATATGGAAAGTGGGAGAAGGAATCTGTGAATGCACGAGGCAACTCATACGGACCTATTATAGAGAAAAGTATTCTTCAAAAATTATTTTTCAAAAATTTTGCGATAATACTTTAGAATAGAATATAAAATTTAGGCCAAAGCCCAAGCGCAATTCAGTGGTGAAAATGTCGAAACAATTGTTGGGAGAGGGTGGAAAGTAACATGAAATGAAGAGAAGGTGAACGAAGGTGTCGTAAAAGGAATGAGAGGGGTTGAAGCTAGGGACCGTATCTATCTATCTATCTATCTATCTATCTATCTATCTATATATATATATATATATATATATATATATATATATATATATATATATATATATATATATATATATATATATATATATATATATATATATATATATAATGTATACACACATATATATACTGTACATACACATATATATACATAATTTTTTTTTCTTATTATAAATTCTGCATCTATTCTGCGCTTCCTTCCTTCTCCTCTTTCCTCCCAAGCTTCCAAATTATACACCCTAATCATCCCCCCCTATCGTTTTCAGTCTCTCCTAGGACAAAACCTCCTCAAAGCACTCTGTTCCAGCTAAGGTAACCTTTTACCTCTTCTCTGTGTCTACATTTCCCACCTTTTCAACTCTTCTTACTCCCCATATACCAGGCAAGCAGTTCATTTCAGCATCTTTACCCTACGTTTATCATCGACACATCATTTTTGTGACGGAAAGCTACAAATCTTTGGCGTATTTTTCATAAATTTTACTTTCACTCTGAAAACTCATCACCCTCAGCACCCCAGTCTCTCCTGGGTCTATCCATGCTTCACCTAAATTTCTCCCTTTACTCACAAACTTCCGGACAAAATGTTTTATATATAAAAAAAACATGATCTAGAAACTTACTCTTATCATAAATTCTTTTCCCTAAACTAATTCACAATCTCAATCTGACCATATATCTTCCCCGTTATAAGTAATAATATGCATCCATAATTCCAACTGTTACTTTACCCTACACACACCGTCATTCCATAAAACTTTTTCCCTCATCTAGACAGACGTTGCATACCAACGACAGCCGCTAAATTACGTTTTAACCATTGCAACATTTCACTTGGAATTCCATTAACTCCTGATGCCTTTTTATTATTCCACATTTTGACTGATATGTACTCACAACTTTACATTACCCTCTTCCACTCTTGCATTATGTGCGGCACATTCTCGTCAGTCTTCCAAAATAGACAATAAAAATACTCACAACACTGACATACGACTGCTTTTCTATAGGCATAGCTCCATTTACATCTTTTACCTGAGTTCCACTTCATTTTAAGTGAAAACACACACATGAAATAAATTCTCTATATATAAATGTATGTATAAATGTATCTCTGTATAATCTAAATTCTCTATATATAAATGTATGTATACATGTGTCTATGTATAATCTAAGACTCGCATGATAATAAAAATCAAAAGCATGAAATGACAACATTCCCCTTGGCAGTTGATGAAAACTCCCTTTCCTCGTTTACGTCAGTCTGCCTGTCTTAGAACGAACACAAAAAATTCCCCCCTCGTTAACTGTTAGGAGGACCTGATATCGATTATAACTGCCCTCCCCCAAAATAACCTGCCTTTCATACGTAGTGAGGGGAAGCTGTACCGTACATTCAAATGTCAGAGAAGGTTATAGAGTATATCTGTAGGTCCTCCCCGGCCTTTGGATAGTGACATCGTCCCCGGAAATACATATATATGTTACAGTCAACATGCGTAATCAGTCATTACGCGAAATGCCTGAAATTTCAGTCAGATAGCAAAATGCACTTAGGGGACATTTGATCACCCCAGGAGCTAGTAATAAACACGGCGAAACAGTGAGTCACCTACACTGTTTCGCCGTGTTTAGTACTAGCCCTGGGGGTAGAATATATTTCGCCGTGTTTAGTACTAGCTCTGGGGGATCAAATGTCCCATAAGTGCATTTCGCTATCTGACTGAAATTTCAGGCATTTCGCGTAATGACTGATTACGCATGTTGACTGTAATATATATATATATATATATATATATATATATATATATATATATATATATATAATATATATATATATATATATATATATATATACAGTATATACACAAGTGTTTCTCCTTTCCTCCCTTTCAGAGAATACAAATATTATTCATGAATATGAGAGCATGTCCTTTGATTATTTGTAGATTATAGAGGTTTTTGACGTCATCATGCACAAAAAAAAAATCCACTGAAAAATCTGAAAGTGACTTTATGAAAAATCGCAGTTGCTGTTACGAAAGCTCTCTTTTCCTTCAGGGCTTTTGCAATATTAGCAAGTGATTTTTGTAATATATATATATATATATATATATATATATATATATATATATGTATGTATATATACACACACACACACACATATATATATATATATATATATATATATACATGAACACTGTAACCACTGTTTATACTCTCTAGCCGGTCCTTCAGACCGGATAAAAAAGGAGGGATGAATGTAGTGGTAACACCTGTGCCCTCTACGATACCAACTGTTACTGGAACCTTCAAGAAGCCCTATCATTTTCATGTAAGCGCCAGTGGGCCATAATGAACACACATGCACACACGCACATAGTATCCGGTAACGAAGTCAAGAAGAAAGTAAGAGGGAACAGGGGAGGCGAACTTGAGCAAAATTTTTGGGCAAAGAAAGACTGTACTGGAGAAAGTAAATGCAAATGCTGATACGAGTGGTTGGACAGTGTACTACACAAATCTAGGTGAGTGAAGGGGAAGAAGAATGCCAGTTCCTCTAGATAGGATACGATGTAGAAAAGGAAATAAAACAAACTGTAGGAGCAAAACATTACTCAGCACGTCAAGGAAGGTTTAAGCCTTTAAGGTAAGGTTTTCACTGAAGAGGTAGGACAGAAAACGGAGGGACTGATATGCAAAGAGCACTGCGAGCTTAGACCAAAAGAAGAAATCGTGGCTCAAATTGTATAATGAATTCTTTGTGTAAGACACTGAACAGGAGAGGGAAAAATTACTTGTCGCATATACAGTACAGTATAGATCCAGAAAGAGCTACTGACACAACTGACTGAGGTGTAATGTAGCGGGTGTTGAGGATTTATGGGTGGAAGATCATTTTTCAATGATGAAAGAAAAAGCCCGTAAATGGATTATGAAAAAGGGAATGTGACTGGATTCGCTACTGAAGGAGCAATAACGCAAAAATAGGTTTCTGGTATATAAAATGGGATTTTGTATGCAATGCCTAGCGGATGTTTCTTGAAGGTATTTGTTTTACTGATGTTATTAAAAGTTGTAGAAACGTGAAAAAGTCTGCAGAGTGTATATTAGTGGTAAAACACAAAAAATCAAAATATAATGTTGGAAAGAGTAATGATGTGAGGATAAAATACGGAAAAAGATTGAAAAACAAGAAAAAAGAGATGGCTGCACTAATAATCATGAATAACAAAAATCACGAAGTAAAACCAGCATACGGACACGTGCTTTTAACTCTGGAAAGTTGCTGGGTAACACGTTCTTACTTTCAAAATAACATCTTGACATAACATCACTTCTCACAGTTAATTAAGAAATGAATGTAGAAAATGAAATCATTGAATTAATAATTATTCACTTGATTCATTGGTCCAAAAAACGAAGCTCTTTGCACCCAATTTTTAGTCTTTTACTTCACCTCCATCCCAGCTCCTTCTTCAGTCTTCTTGTCCAACCTCTCTACCTATTGCTTCCCAGTGCAACTGAAGCCTTTTCTCCCAGTTCCACCCTTTGATCCTTATACTTCATCTCCTTTATTTTCTGGATTTCCTTACCTTACCGTCCAGCCATTCAATCCCTTTTCCCTGTCTTAAGCGCTCGATGGCTTAAGGAGTCTTAGAGCTT
Organism: Macrobrachium rosenbergii; assembly: GCF_040412425.1. NCBI lineage: Eukaryota > Metazoa > Arthropoda > Malacostraca > Decapoda > Palaemonidae > Macrobrachium > Macrobrachium rosenbergii. Next base: position 24,193,990 of record NC_089751.1, on the reverse strand, counting down.
GGCTTAACTGCCTATATTTCATAAAATCAAATCAATAACACTGTTTCTTGAAAATATTCGATCCTTTATTATATACGAAAATTTAAACTATCCAATAAAGCAATTTCAAAAGAACATGACTATAATAGTGCATATGACGCAGCATATTTGGCGGGTACTAATATTTAAATTGATGATGATTAGATGAAAATCAGTTTGGCAAGTGTTGACTACTCAGTAGCAAATTGTTTGCGCGGTAATCCAATAACCGTGATTCATAATTTTACAAATGACACGCGTGTTAATTATATTTTAAACACAAACAGGAATATATAAATTACTGTAGTAAATTATTATTTTTTTATGCAAAAAGTAGCACCTTTAGGAGAAATCCCACCTCTGTATATTGAAAGATTCCACTTGATCAGTGCATAACACGTCCTCTCCAAGGTATATGGCGACAGGGTAGTTGTCCTCCTTTATAAATTTGTGTATGTTTCTGTTAGTACTGATATTGTAGTGTTTTGCGGCATTCAGCGCATAGGTGAATGCCTGATGATCTGCAGGCTCAGCACGGGGTGACTGAACGAAATGTGAACTTACTATAGATACAACCGGGTCAGCGGCATGTGAACGGAAGTGCCCATCAGCGTTCTGTCTCGAATGTTCTGGAAGCTTTGTTCGGCTGGAACCCGAAAATAGGTGTGTCGTGAAGAAGGGGTTTATGCGCTTGTGTGCAATGAGGAGTGGCTTTTGTGCTAAGTGTCTGGGGCTTCTGTAAAATGCCATACATTCGTTTTGGGGGAGCCAAAGTGAGACTGAGGACCAAGTTCCCTGCTGTAAGGATGTTTCATGCTCATGCATGCCCATGAGTAGACACACACAAATGAACATGGCCACTATGGAATGTAGCCACTATAGTGAACTGGTGACATAAAGATATAAAATCAGAATGGAGAATGACTAGTGACTGAAATGGGGATGGGAATTAATCCCACACTTTCTTTTTATATAATAACTCTTTAATGTGTTTGGGAAGTGGTTCAGTAACTTTATATTATCATGCATATTTTTCATTTAACCTGTCTTATGTTGGATTTGCAGAATAAACAATTTTTTTTTTATAAAAACACAGTTTGATTTATACACACTAGATGTAGTGTATTTAGTATTCAAGTGAGAGAGAGAGCACTTTGGCCACGTCAATATATATATATATATATATATATATATATATATATATATATATATATATATATATATATATATATAATAAAAACTACAAACGTCCTTTAATATCAATTCACTCTACACTCGGAAGTAATATATTTTCATATATGTTACCGAAGGGGAATTTTTAGTTGATAATAAGTCCACCGTCCCGTGGGGTCGAACCAGCGACGGACGAGGAATCAGGACTACAGTGACACACTAACCAGTCGGCCTCTCTTGTGGCCGACTGGTTAGTGTGTCACTGTAGTCCTGATTCCTCGTCCGTCTCTGGTTCGACCCCACGGGACGGTGGACTTATTATCAACTAAAAATTCCCCTTCGGTAACATATATGAAAATATATTACTTCTGAGGTAGAGTGAATTGATATTAAAGGACGTTTGTAGCTTTCTGATTGTATATGAATCACGGTGATGTGATAAATAGTCATATATATATATATATATATATATATATATATATATATATATATATATATATATATATATATATATATATATATATTTACACGAGTTTATGCAAATATTTTGGGAAATGAAAGAAAAAGTCATTCTGAGCAAAAAATGTTCTATAAACATATGCATTTTAAGGCTTCTTTTGTCGTTGCGGTGAATTTTTAAAATGACCGTGTCCGGGTTCCAAGTGTTAAAATCCTGATTCATTTTGAGAGCACGAAACTGGAGATAATGCCTTATCGTTCCAGCAATGTGGAATATGCGGATATGATGTTTATTTATGGGTTGTGCAACAGTTCCATTTCTAGATTACACAGCTGTGAACTCCACTGTTATACAAAAAAAACATCGGCCATTAGGCCGATGTGAATAAAATACCTTCAAATCAAACACGTATTCTTTAGAATTGAACAAAGGGGAAAAAATGCATGCATCATTGAAACCTTTTCCCTCTCCGTCAATCGTGTTCACTAGACTCTGATAAAGAGAAGAAAAGCAAGCCTACAGAAATCTCCCCTCCATCAAAGACAGGCCTACTCATTAAGCACCGATCAAAGATTTAAAACATATTATCAAAAATCTCTCCTCCTACATCAAAAGTATCCATCACACACCAGTCAAAGGAAAAAACACACCTATGAAAACGCTTTTATCTCTGTCTGATTAAAAAGATTGGGAACATTATGGAAAATTCACTTTCTTCATTTTTTCCTGTCAAAGGTAGCCTATTCATACAGTAATCGAAAGAAGTAGAAAAGCTGACATTGTTCAAAGTGCAGTATCCTTCATACCTGCATTCCCTTGTCATCATGATTACTGTCACTATCACTCATTCAGCACAAGCGTAGGCCTAGTCCTGACCCGATTCAACAATGCCGTGGCGAGGCGGCAAGACTATTTGCGCTAGAATTCAGTGATCACATATAAATGTTGCCAAGCAAACGTTTACACTACTCTCTTGTTACGTCAAGCTAATCATTAAAATTAATTACATGAAGTTTGTTCTCCTGTGATTTATTAGTTGAAGGGACTGTTACATTTTTCAATAACCTGCAAGAGAAAATCATAATTACAAGGCTGGCGATCCAGTTGCGTAAGCGCTTCATCAACCCTTCCCCCATATCCTTGACTATTCACTCCATCTTACTATTCGCGCCATCTTACTTACCCATTTAATGATAACGGCTATTTTAAAAATTCACCTCACCAACAAACGAAGCCTTAAAGTGTATGTTTATAGAACATTTTCTGCTCAGAATGACCTTTTTTTATTTCCTAAAATATTTGCATAAACTCGTGTTACACCCTGTGTGTGTGTATATATACATATATATATTACATATATACATACACACATATATATATATATACTCATATATATACTAAGAGAGAGAGAGAGAGAGAGAGAGAGAGAGAGAGAGAGAGAGAGAGAGATTAATTACTGTTGACAAAATAATGTTCTACGTTATTACATGGAGGATCCTCCTTTTCAAAAATCATATCGGGTAATTACGGCTTCATTAACGTCCACAAAGGCTGTACAGCTACGCTCAAATCTGAGGCGACATGATTCTTTTCCTATCGTCCAAAATCTCAGACTCAACGTAACGTTGCAAAGTAGTGTTAAACTTTTTTTTTCTTTTTCAATGTCATGCATGTCGACAAGATTGCGAATTCAAAGCTAGCACCATTTTCCCTTTGGTTATAAAAATATATGGTCCCTTTTATGCACTGGCATAGTTTGCAACCTGAGTGATTTGAACTGATTTTCTTTTTTACATTGTTTAGCTCAAAGCACGGTGTGATAGGGTTAGCGGTGCCGTTAGTGACAGCGCGCTCAACCTAATAATCTCAACAGTCATAACATTTTCATAAAAGGAATATGAATTACAACAAGTTTTCTTTGAATGTTGAAGTTTTAGGCTGTGTTCAAGCTGCCTGTATGTTGCAAAATGATTTATGGGCCCAAAATAATAATCTAGGCCATCTGAGATGGAATCTCTGTTACTTAACACAGTTTATTTTTAGAGATTACCTGTTCTTTGAAGAATAAAAGATGATGATGATTTTAATTACATGGAGAATATGGCTACGAAATATCAATTAGTATTAATATCAAGGCCTATGGAACACTGTATTTTTTAACTGGCTTAAAATACGATTTTCTTAAAGTCCTTCTGCTCGCTTTTGGTGTATAAGTTATTCATTCATAAGGTAACTTGAAGTGCAGGAATGTGCAGATAACTTCATATGCTTCCTGACCAGAAATTGTTAATATAGAGATGTAAATGCTAAGTGTAAAGTAAAGAAACCTAACTCATCTTAGGCCTAGGAATAAAATCTTGGCTTTAACAAAAGAATAATTGCATATGCGAATATTTACTAGTAAGCCGTAATTTTTGAAGTGGTTAAGAAATATAATTCTATTTTTGTGAAAATCCAAATAGACCTCTAACAAATATAAAATAAATGGTTTCAAGATAATTTCATTGTCGCTACTCATTGTAGCGTAGAAGCATTGAAAGCAATATTAATGTTGTGACAAATTTTTCCGTTTTTTTTTTTTACTTAACATATGAACTGAGGTTTGATGACTTTTTTTTTTGTCAAATGCATAGGCGATGAGTGAACGAACATTTTGAAAATGTTTCTTAACTGTTTTTCCGAAATTTGGCTACACGTGATATTTTCTTAGTTTTGAAATATATGACAGATTTCACTCTTATGAAACATATTATGGCCTTATTGTATGCAATAATCGTGTTTTCGCATTGAAATAATTGATTAATATGGAGCATGTCAGGTTGCCTATCCGTGAATTCCGAACGAAATCTTATGCAATCATTTCGTATCACTTAACAACATAGCTATACGATCACGCTACAATATTCTGCATCACTTTACGAAATATCGTTCTGCTCTTATTTCTATTTTATATTCCACATATTAATTAGTTTGAGAAAAACATTTTATAATACGAAAATTAGAATAAATTATAACAAGTAAAACATAAAACTGCAAGAAATTTCCTTGTTTTTTTTTGCAGGTTTTTAAGTATTTGTCAGAATCATTACGAAATATTTCGTTAAGTTTAGATATGAACAAGCCTACCAACCTTGTTATCAGAGAATATCTGTATAAAGATCTTTCTGTTAAAAGAATGCTATTCTACCTGAATAAAACGTGAGTAGAGTTTGACATATCTGATGTCATCAGCTTATCATCTGTTTAAAGATCTTTCTGTTAAAAGTGTGTTTTTTAACTTAGCAAATAAGATAAAATCATAAAAAATATTATATGATTTATAACTTCCTTAGCTCAATTAAACCCATTTCACTTGACTGAAGGGCGGTAAAATGCATAGAAGTCGGAGGTTCGGTTGGCATGCCTGTATCGCCGACGGTTGAGTAGACTAGTTTGACTGCATAACTTCTAAATACTAGATATACCAATTTTCATTTTAATCATAGAAAACGTTGAATTGAAACAATATTTTTTACAAATGTGAAGGAGAATTCAGATATATCAGATATGGAAATCGCGAATATTGCCTTGGCACATGAATGGCTTAATGGGAGTCACATATGCCTAGAATGAATGGTAACGTCATGTATGAACGGAGTTTATTGGTGCTTTTGGGGGGTTACACTAAATATCAGGATGTGAACAGCATTCATGAACTGAAACTGGCTTGGGAAAGCACTTTTATTGAATACTGTATATGGGATAAACACAATTCACTGTTGCTTTTCTTTATCTATGTTCGAAAGAATATTTGGACTTATCTTTAGATGCTGTTGTTCTTTAATGATATTTTAAAGCATTATTGAAGTTTTATTAGTTAATATTTTTCTACTATATGAATTTTTTTTAATGTTACGTTTCAACCTTTTGCTCACTATCAATATTATCTACCACCCATTACGGATGTTAATAATATATGGAAATATGTTATTTTTGTTTGTCTGTTTTACCTCACTATGGACATTATAAACATTTTTCTCTCAAGGAGTGAATAATTCAGTCCTCACCATTCGGTTTCAGAATTAAGTCAAATGGACAATTCGAGGAGGCCATTCAGCACTGAAATGATCAGTTATATATTTGCATATCGGCTGTAAAAGAATACATTATTGATTATGAAAATCTAATACCACACAAATACTTATTAACAAAATCATGCTGCATATTATAGGATTCCCCGCCTTTCACAGATCGGGCAAGAATCATTAGGCCTAGCCAAACATTTTTAGGTTAATATTCAACATTTTTTTAATATTTTGATTGAGAAAAAAAATATAATAAACAGTTTTGTTTTTAACGCTGTATACGCAAAGCATAGAAGACTACAAATTTTGAGTGCTAAAATAAAAGACTACAAATTTTTAGTGCTAAAATAAAACCCTCTTTAGACTGAAAAAAAGTTTGGTGTAAGCCGAGTTACAGGAAAAAATTAAAACCACAATTCTTGAGAAAAAAATTACATACGAAAGAACAATTATAATTTTAATTTCCTTTAAATGGAATGTTATTTAGCTCGGCTATCAGGATACGCATTGCCCGCAAAGTATCCATTAGCGAGCGACTCGTTCGTTGGTTTTATGTCAAGCCAGTCTTGTGCAGGAACGGGCTCTTGCTCTAGGGCGGCCCGCAACCGAGTGACAGAACCGGTTAGTCCGTCATCAATCTCATCATGGTACACCGCGCTCCTCCGCCGCCTGACCAACAGTTGCCAGATACCGCTTGCCAAACGCCTTTTGTTTGCCAAATGCCTTTTGTCTGAGACATTAACGGAACTGATGCAATATTTTTTCCAATGGCATCATGGATGAAACAAGATAAAAAAAAACCGTGCTTTTTTCTACGGAAGTTTTGAACATACTCATAACAGCCGGGGCTCGAGACGGTCTATAGGATGACCAAGGATAGCCGAGATTTCACAAGGTCTCCTGGGGTTTCTGAGGAGTTTCCTAAGAGCTACCTCCCACAGGTATGTATCAATCAGGCAGGATAATCCGAGAAGGTGGGCTCTGACGGGGTGGCCAGTAATATAGTCACAGGGAAAAAAGTAACAAAAAAGTCACAATTTTGGTTAGGGAAAAGTGTCGCAGGAAAAAAGTCATTTACTTACAGTCTTTTGTTTATGCTTTTACAGTAATCACCAACTGCCTTATACTAAACATGCCGCAAAGCTGGATACATACCGGATTTAAACCCTTGGGGGTCACTATCTAAGAAATATTAATGTGACTTTTTTTCCTGTGACTTTTTTACCTGGACTCTCACGGGGCCTAGCCTTCCAGTCAATGCCATCGCCTTAGTTACTCCACCCACACCTCAAGTCAGCCTTGATAATCCGTCTTTGATTGTCCCGATTCTCCGTGTACGTAATGCCAATACTTATCTCTATGGCAACCTTGCTCGTTACGATATCAACAGCGATTCTGTAAGCAATTCTAAATGTATAATATTTTATTATGTTTAATTTGCGTCAATTTCTTGTATAACACACACAAAACACATGTACATACTCTGCCCCAAACCCGTAAATATACAGTATGTATATATATATATATATATATATATATATATATATATATATATATATATATATATATATATATATATATATATATATATATATATATATATATATATATAACAACAATTATGGATAATGAATACCGTAACATGCTTGTTACGGTCTTACGATCTTCAACGTAATGGCCTAACTTGACGTCACCAAAACGCTACATCAAACTTCTGAAGAGATGTTATTAGGTCAGCCAAATTAGTCAGCGCGCCATGGAAGTCTGATAATAATGGAATACTGAGCTCTTAATATCCTTCTGTTCATGAAACTGCTTACGCAAAACAGGTAGCGATGTTAACTAATGTTATAAACTGAATAGAAAATTGTTTATATATATTTTTGTTGCATAATTAATTTAATAAAATTACACTGCAAAAAACACAAAAATATTTTGTCAGTAGTACTATGTACAGATTCCATTACCAGGATGAAACTGTAATGACCTTTTTAAGAAATGAAAAAATTTCCCCGTTAAGAACTGACGATAAAGGAAAACAAAAAAATGAAGATCACAAACTCTTTGGGCTGTTTCCGAAAGCACCGGCCCAGCTTTTTCAGGAGGATTGCTTGGGTAACTTCCTAATGACGTCGAAAAACTATATTAGAAATATAAAATGTATTACTAATAATGATGATTGAAGTAATAATATATGTCACTACCTAAAATAAATATCGTAACTAGAAAGCAATACCACAAACGAAACTTATCATTAGGAACGTAAAACCAGTCATCAAGTAAAACAACATTATACATAATTGTCTAGTGTTTTAAGCACGTGAAACGTTGTCTAAACTTGTTGCTGAAGAACTTGGTAAGCCTGAGGGTTAATGGCTTTGTTCTAGATGCATATATTGGTAGCGATAAAATTTTTATGAATAATCTACTAACTGATATGAATGGCTCGTAACTGCAATTTAGACAAATGTTGAAATATATATTGGGCATCTGCTATAACTTTCTCTCCATAGGAATCTTCCGGTAGACCTTTCTACTTGTTCCTATGAGAGCGTCAGTCTCCAAATGCTTTCGATGACACATTGCCCAGTATCGGAAATCTAGTGACTTCACTTACGAACTTTGATTTTAAGTTCAGGTCACGATATAGGCCTATATTGATCTAGCTATACGTATTTTGATGATCACTGTTTTACTGGGAGTATATAAAGTCTTCTGAGTAGCTAAACCCTTTGAATATCTAAATACTTTTCTTTAAAAGCTTTTAATGGTAACATAAGTGCACGTTTTTTTCACTTTTAGCGAACATGAATCAGGTTGAGAAGTCACAGCAAAGTGTCCACAAAAGGTTGGAGAAAGGCAATTTTTTGTATTAAAAACATTCGTTAAATTATCGATGCAATCTGGCTTCCCCAAATCAACACGAGAGAAGATTATTAGTAATGAAACTGCAAGGAAGGTTTGGTGCCTGAAATACTATAAGTGAACTCGGTTGGCCTCTGATTCCAAGAAGTCAGGACTAGATGAAAATGATGAGATGAGTGTGAACACTGAAGAAGGCAGACACAGAAAGAGAGGAGGTGAGGAAGATGCTGAACAGATTGCAACAGTTTTAATGTTCCAATACCTTTAGTTATGATGAAGATTTGGTGATTTTCATATCTATCCCATATTGCACCATCAGAAGAGACTCCTACTGTAGGCCAAACAGAATGTACGTATCATGGTTCAACAATCCGCAGGTCATTTTGCAGACCAGTCTGAACTGCAAGTTCTATTCTATGAACAAATTAGACTTTTGCCATCCTAAAGAAGTTCGTATTTATTACATTTATTATAAAGCTGAAAGAGATCCACTTCGGAGAATGGTGGTTGCAGCTGAAAGGGACAGAATAATCGACTTAGTATAATACCACCTCTGGAAATTTAGCTCAACTTGACAACTGTCTCTCAAAAATGTAAAAACTGAAACCTATATCATGAATTTAAGACAAATGCATGTTCACCTATACTGCGTCGGCCATCTTGACTTTGACAAACTGCAGAATTTTTTACCTTCAAAACTGAATCGACACTACATATATATGTGTGGGGAAAGTATTTGCTGGAATACCAAAATGCCACATGCAGAGTTAGGGTTAAATCAGTACATTAGAAGAATACACGATTTTGGAGTTTGTACACACGGACCTGTAGGAAAAAATTCAACCTAAGAATGTGACTACCGCCTGTAAAATCATGTAGAGAGCAGGTCAACCACAATAGCATCCCGATTGCCTTTTCATTCGGGGAGCACGATAAAGTAGAAAAAAATCTAGCTTATAAAACGACTAAAAATAATAAAGATAAATAGAATACAACCAACAGAAAGAAATTTCAACACTCAAACATTCATATAAGTTTACCGGTAAACGTGAAAATTAGGAGGAGCAATGCAAAGCTATTTCCCAACACTGATACCAAATGACATAGCGTTGTCAGAACGCTGCAAAAGTCAAGGCAATAATTTAGCCAATAAAAACTGCATCAGGATCCATTTTCTTCAGTGCTGGCGTGGATTTGCACTAACGATCCAACCACAGTGAACCTGACATCAACTGAATCCATTGCTTTGCTGCATCTTTCGATGACTGAAAATTGGTGAGAAGATACACACCAAGACATAGACACCACGAGACCTCCACTTCATTAACTTACGAGGCTCACCGTCAATCTTGCCACCGGTAAAGCTCCATGACGCTGATAATAATCAAAGTTCGTTTTCTTGATTACTCTAGATTTCATAACCCTTTCAAACGAAACGACGCCTTGCAATCATACATTCCTCATAGCATGGAAATGGTTTTATTTTTATAATGTACATTTTATATATATATATATATATATATATATATATATATATATATATATATATATATATATATATATACACATATATGAATATATATGTATACATATATATATATATGAGTGTACATATGTGTATATATACATGTATATATATGTATATATATATGTATATACAAATGTGTATATATATATATATATATATATATATATATATATATATATATATATGTGTGTGTGTGTGTGTGTGTGTGTGTATGTGTGTGTGTGTGTGTTATATGGGTCATTCGGCGTATGAGCCTAATTATTAATTACTGTGATTTATACAGCCGTGCTTTACCCAAGACCCATCAATTAAGGCTAAAAGTTACCCAAAAAGACACATAATTAACGTAATTAGATTCAGTTGCCAGTTGGAACTAGGGTACTGAATATTTTTATTTATTCTGAAGACAAATGAATTAAATAAACCCCGCTGGTAATCTACGTGAGTCAATAACAGCTCCCCAATTCGTCCCCCTTTGGACACAATAATATTTCCCCAACTTTAGAGTATGACTCAACAGCTGAGTCGCTCTAGTGACGCTCTTATAATCGGTTCTCTAGTATATTATGGCTAATCCTCCTCCAAGAAAAGGTAGGACCAGGTTCCAAGGCGTGCCTGACTATTACTTGAACGGATCCTCTCACTTATCCTTAATTACTGCAAGGGGGGTATTTTAAATCGAGAATATTAGGTTAACACCATGGAGGATACTTTAGGCAACACTAATACTTCATACAATCGACTTCATAAATGAGATATGGTTTCACTAGGGTTCTTTAGTCAGTAACTGAGAGGAGGGAAACTTAAACCACAAATACAGTGGGAAATATAACAGAAGAATGGAGAGTAATTGCCATCTTCAGACTTACCTTCTCGTAGAGCAACGGTGCGCACTTGCATCTGACGCCCGGGGTCTGTTGAATCGATCCTCCGATACCACTTTTACGCTCTCTCCTCGTGACCAAGGTAAAGAGAGTAGACAGGTACGCTCACTTGTGGGGGGGTGCAGATTATCCCCCCCAAGCCGCTGGTGTCTGGTGTCCGCAGGTCGGTTTGTGACCTGGGTCACTATAAACTCCTGTGATTGACTTCACTCACATCAGTTGTTCGTGTGTTATTGTCAATAGCAGTATACAAATTTCTCTTCAGTACATTTCAATCACCAGTGGGTTACCGTTTTATTATATAGAGTAATTTTCGAGAAATGCCATTTATTTGTGCAGTGTTTGGTTGCAATTCTCATGGTAGAAAGAAAGAAGGCATATCATTTTTCGCTTCCCTAAAGATGCAGAAACAAGACAAAAGTGGATTCATGTTTGTCGTAGAAAAGACAAATTCAATTATCCTAACAGCAGGATATGTAGCAGACATTTTGAGGACAGTGCTTATTTAAAAGTCAAGAACAAATTTCAGCAAATGTAACCAGTGCTCCTAGAAAGAGACTTTTGAAGTCACTTGCAGTTCCAACTCTTCTTCTTCACTTGCCTAAATCTAAAGGTCAGTATCAACCATCTCTAATGATATTACTGTAATTAGTCCATATGTATAATCTTGGAAATAACTGTATATACAATGTTATAAATATAGGTTATACATATATACGTAAAAAGAGAGAGAGAGAGAGAGAGAGAGAGAGAGAGAGAGAGAGAGAGAGAGAGAGAGAGAGATATTTCATAGCCTTATAATAAGAAAAAATTATGATCGAACATATTTTCAAAGTAAATAAAAATGAAATGAGAGAGAGAGAGAGAGAGAGAGAGAGAGAGAGAGAGAGAGAGAGAGAGAGAGAGAGAGAGAGAGAAGAGAGTAAAAAGAATTTTTTTATTACTTGGCATAACTAATATTATTTCTTCTTTATATTAGGTACTGATGAGCTAAACAGATTTCAACAATCACGTGCAGAGAGAAGAAATCTGAAACGATTAGTTGAAGAATCATTTGAAGAAAATAGATCAGTATGTGGTGAAGAAATTCATGTTGAAAATGGAGATGTTTCATTCGTGCAAGATTTGGATGACGTAGATCAGCAAGATGAAACAAAGACACTGGAGGATGTGCAGCGCCAACTAGAAGAGGTTATGCAGGAAAGAAATAATCTCATCTCAGAAAAAGAACAGTGGGAGAAAGAAAAGAGAGTGTTAGTGGATAATATTAACAAATTAAATAACGACGTTTTACGGTGCAAGACATTCCTTGGCAAACTTTTTTCTCCATCTCATGTGGAAAGCATCATAAATGGTAAATACATGAAACGTTGGTCAGTGTCTGATATAAGCCGAGCAATAACTTTAAGGAATATAGGTCCTAAAGCATATAAATATTTGCGTAAACAATGTGGAATTCCTCTTCCTTCAGAGAGTACTTTAAAACGTTGGTCATCAAAAATAGACGCGGAACCGGGCATTTTGCAAACAGTGCTTCAAATGTTGAAAGAAAAGGGTCATTCAATGAATGAATATAAACGATTATGTGTAATGTCTTTTGATGAATGTACAATTTCTCAAATCTGGTCCTACGATAGGGAATAGACGAATTATTTGATCCACAATCTAGAGTGCAGTGTGTAATGATTCGAGGACTTACACAAGCATGGAAACAGCTTGTTTTTACAATTTCAACACCAATATGACCAAAAACTTATTATACAAGTTAATTGTAAGTGTAGAGAGTATTGGTTTTCCATTGGTAGCTATAGTAAGTGATATGGGCCCTACAAATGTCAGCCTTTGGAATAGTATTGGTATAAGTACAGAAACCATTTCATTTTCAAATCCTTATGATTCGGAGAGAGAGGTGTATGTATTTGCTGACCCCCTCATCTTATTAAACTAATAAGGAATAATTTTCTTGATTATGGCTTCCAGTTAAGTGATGGAAGCTTTGTTCAAAGTGAATGTGTACGAGAAATTGTCAAGAAGAGTGTAAGTGATTTACGACCCACCTATCGCTTGACTGAAAATAATTTATGTGTTAAGGAACAGCACGCATGAATGTGAAGAAAGCCGTTCAGCTTCTATCAGAAACTACTTCAAAAGCAATAGACTTTTATGGAAAACAAGGACTTTTAGAGAGCAAACATTGGAAAAGTACTCGAGATTTTATCAAACTTGCTGATGCATGGTTTGATTTATTCAATTCAAGAGTTCCTTATGACAAAAGGCACAAAGAAATGCATATGGGTTGCAACTGACACAACAAAATAAAATTCTGGAGGAAATGAAAAGCGTTGCTAAAACAATGAGAGTGTGTGGGCGTAAACGTGTGAGCCTGTATCAGTTTCAGAAGGAATTATCATTTCGTGCAAATCTTTTGCCCCTGTTATATGAAATGGTGAAAGCTAAATATGATGTATCATACATATTAACTTACAGACTCAATCAGGATGGATTAGAGCATATGTTTGGATGCATCAGACAAATGGGCATTTGCTACGATCATCCTTGTCCGGTTACATTTAAGAGAAGAATTAAGTCATATCTTCTCGGTAAAGACATTTCTATAATGGGAAGGAATTGCAATAACCTAACCAATGTAGTGATGCCACGATGTGTAAAGAATCATACATTTCTCATGATAAGAGTGAAGATGTGGCAGAAAAGGATTTGGAAAAAGAGCTCTCTATCTCAGCCATGGTGTTTGCTTCCATGGAGGAAAAGATTTTATCACAGAAGACGACAATACATACGATTTGGAATTTGAAGAACAGACAAGTACTTTGTCACATGTTGCAGACAGAGAGGGTCTTCGGTATGTTGGCGGATACATGGCCTCAAAATTTCCTAGGTATCAATTTCTAGGCTGCAAGTTGGAGAATAAAAAGTGGCACTTGGGTTAGCGTTATTGAGAGACAGCAAAATAAGTTAACATTGCCAAGTAAGGAATTTTATGAAAAGCTGAAAATAATGGAAAAACTGTTCAACATTCATCATGGATATGATACTCTTAGGCCAGGAAAGGGTAATGTGCAAGCATTATCATTCATTATTGAAAAACATGTAATGCTCCCTATGGATATAATAACATTTTTCGTAAGATGTCGCATGTTTTTTAGAATGAGAGTGTTGAATAATAAAATTGTATCTAATAGATCAAAATGTAACAAAATACTCAAGCTTTCAAAATAATGGATTTGTACTTTTGTAAATAAATATCTCCATATCATGGATTAGTATTGATTTTTCTTTGCCTTATGAATTACTGAATAATATGTCAAATACTCTCCATACCCATATGCTTAAACAATTAAACACATATATGAGTGTCTGTGCATATATGTATTCATTCTTGCATTACATAAAAAAAAAAAAAAAGACGGGTACAAAGAAAACATCAACAAAAAACAAGTTCATTTCCGGGTCGCCTATATTCCGATCGTCTGACTGACCCACTCGACTTGGGTTTGACCGTCTGGACACCAGCAGAGGGATTAGCTACCCCAAACTTACCCCCACCATAGAAGTGAGCGTACCTCTCTACTCTCTTTACCTTGCTCGTGACCACTGGACTCCCTCGGACCTCGGGTCGAAAGAGTGGGTTGTGGCTTGTAAACAACTCCCCCCCCTTTGTAGCGGGCGGGGAGCCTGAAAGACAACAACAACTCGCCAGTACGAAGTTTTAGGTAAAAGGGAGCTTAAGGGATACCCTAACTAAAGCTGGCCCTCGTGAAGCCTTCTCTGTGGATAGGTCCCTAAACTAAACTTATAGTCTGTTGAGACGGTTGGTGTTGAAACACAACAACCAGCCAGCTTCCCTCCCTGCTTTCCACAGAGGAAGCTTTTCTGGGCGCTTCCCTTTCTCTGTTTTCTTCGCTCTCTTTTTTTTGGTTATCTTCTACTAAATCAAAGCAGAGGTCGAACAGCATATATTATTTGTAATAATGTATATATATATATATATGTATATGTATGTGTATATACACATATGTATGTGTATATATGTATATATATGTATATGTTTATATATATATATATATATATATATATATATATATATAGATTTAATCATGCTTCATAAGGGGTAGTTCCAGAGTATAAACAAGACAGTGATTACTTTCACATTTATGCTTAAACTTCTGTATCGTGAATGAGCTCCTTGTGAAGAAACATTCACTACTGCATCTGCTATACAAAAGGCTCATTAGCAGCACACTGATAAGTGGTTCGTCACCAGACAGATTTGATCCACCGGCAGCAACAACCTCCAACTTCAGTGACAAATACTTTTACCACTAATCTGTCCAGAGAAGAACGAGTTGATACCACCCTGTCGTACACATGCCCGTTGAATGCAGGTATTTATATTTAGCGTCAGCACCAACCCATCCCAACCATGACAACCAATTGGTATGTTTGAAACAAGGAGCTGTTTATGAACTTTTATCACATCGTGAAATTTTTTATGTTCACAGACATTAAGCTACAAATGTCGTTTAATACCCAATTAGCTCAAGCTTGGAAATAATACCGTCACCTGGCGGATTCTATTCATTGAAAGCGACAACCTCCGACTTCAGTGATGAGTACTTTTACCACTGGGCTGTCAACTATCATTCCCTTCTGGTAGTATTTCCGAAATAGAGCGAATTCGATTTAAACGACATTTGTAGCTTATTGTATGTAAATAAAAAAAAAAGTCACGTGATGTAATAAAAATTCATAAATAGCTTCGTTTTTCAAACTTACCAATAGGCAGTCATGGTGGGGGTGGGCTGATGCCGACATGTGTACGACAGTCAGTGTTGACTTATACCTCTCTTGACAGCCCCGTGGTCAAAAACGTCACCAAAGACGGAAGTCGTTGCTATGGCGGATCAAATCCGCCAGGTGACGAACCACTTGTTAATTATAATGCTAGTCTTCTTCACTATAATTTTCGAGAAAGAGCGAATTGGACATTAAACGACATTTGTGGCTTAATGTTTGTGAATATAAAAACACTCACGGTGATGTGATAAAATATTATATATATATATATTGTATATATATATATATATATATATATATATATATATATATATATATATATATATATATATATATATATATATATATATACATATATACACACACACACATATATATAATATATATATATATATATATATATATATATATATATATATATATATATATATATATATATATATATATATATATATATATATACATATATACACACACACACACACACACACAACACAGTAGAACCCCTGATCCTTGACCGTGCCAGAACTTGACATAATCAGATTTCGACGTGAAATGTCGAGTAAATTTTGTCGGAGCTCGAACAACAAACCGGAATCTGACCCGATGAATCATATGATGTTTTAAAAAAAAAAAAAAAAAAAAAAAAAAAAATTTCGGTCGGCTGCCGCTAGTTGGCGTTGTTGGTGGTGATCTTACCATGCGTATTTAAAAGCATTTAAAGCCCACACATGCTGCTGCTGTTGTTTGGAGAAGTACATGCCTGTGCAGGTATATCATCATTTTTTTGGCTTTCTGCACTGAATTTTCATCCAATCATGGGTGCCAATATGTTAAGGTATGATAATATTTATTGTTAGATGTTTTACAGTGATTTTATACACTATTCCAGTAGACTCTGTATGAAATTTACCATAAATACTGAATGTAAACAACACTTATGTAATTAGCACCGCAGTACACCACTGGGTGGCGCTTTGGTTTCTTTACATCCGCTCATGCCACAAGCTGCCGGGTGCCGACGTAACTTAGGAAATTTTTCTTAATTTTATGATAACAGATATACAGTAATTTGGCTTATAAATATCGTATTATTAATTTACTGTAATAATCAGGTTTGTTTTTCAATGTTATTATTATTAACAAGTTTTTGTGTGTACTCGTTACAGTACATTCTGGTAGTGCCTATAGGCTACCTAGCCTAGCCTATGGTGCTCGGTCTACCATTGGTAATACAGCCACATTGGTCGTAGGCCAATTCTTTTTTATACAGTATGCATTTAAAAATTTAAAAAGTGCTTCTGATACGATAAGTTATTTAACTCTGAACTTATTTAATTGTAATTTGTGTAATGTTTTGTAAAAAAGGCAAGGTTGGGGTAATGACTGGTGGTCAGGAACGGATTAATCCATTTTCAGTTATTTCTTATGGGAGAAATTGATTCAGAATTCGACTAAATTGAATCTCGATGCTTCTTCTGGAACAGATTAGCGTCGAGGACCGGGGCTCTACTGTGTGTATATTATATATATATATATATATATATATATATATATATATATATATATATATATAGATATCTATATCTATCTATCTATATATATACACATACACACACACACACACACACACATATATATATATATATATAGCCTATACATATTTATAATTATAATCATACAGATATGTTATATATATATACTAAGATTTTTAGTGAACTATGTGCTGGCCTGTGAAAAGGTATATCCTGTGCAGGTGGCATTTATGTTGATGTTGGTGATTTTTGCAGTTAGATGGCGCGGGTATCTGACGAGTTCATTTGTGCCTTCTGATCATGGCCAAAATGCATGGAGACAACGTGACTGATTGATGGAAGCGTTGTGAACCTGACAGTGCCGTCACGCTCCCGGGGAGGGGTTTTTAAGTGAATTTATACATATGTGCACTCTCTAATGTGTATATTACCAAGGAACCATACAATAGCTATTCACTTTGATCTGCAGCTGGGTGATTCACTCTTTGAGTAGTGTTGGTGGATAAGAAAAACCACTGTGAGAAACGTTCATTTGCGGCCATAGAATGTGAGTAAGATAACTCATTAACACTTACATTTTTTCCCGACATTATGTGGAATACCCAGTTTGTGTTGCAGTGAAACTCCTCTGTTCTCCATTATGCAATTTTCTGCTTTAAATGTCTTTTCTTTATACATCATTTCAGGTTTTATTATATGTTATGTTTCTTTTAACAGGAATTCTGGGTTCGTCCTGTGAGGACGAATATTTTGGAAGTGGTGTTCTTTTAACATTCTCTATGATATTTACTTTGGTCTAGAATAATTATGACCTTATTTTATTTGGTGACCAGGGTGTTAGTCACTAGTATTGGTTGGTATAGAATCATTAATTCGACTGACTGTGAGTCTGAATTTCCTCTAGTTATGACTTCCATTTTCATGGGGTGTGAGTCACTCCACTTCATGACCGCAGCTTTCGCTGAAATACTTTGGTTAAACTTGCAAATAAAGTCTAGTTATGCATCTCGGCATTTTATTCCAGTAGGCGTTTGTGAGGATAGATACATGGAGAGAAGTCGAGAGGGAGAAAGAATGTGCTGACCCAATGCTGGCCATTGCTACCGGAGGATCTCAGGGATGTAAGATGATAAGACGCTGTTCTTAAAACAGAGGTAGGAAGAGATTATAACCCTAATTGACCTAGTTGAAGGGCATAACATATATGCAGCTATACAAAAGGGAAAATGAAACACTTGGCGTAAATCAAGATAGATTGCGTCTTACCAATACATAGTGGTAGAAACTTACAATATATCTGCTTGAGGGACTCTACAACAGACGGCTGGAAACCAAATGTTCACACCTAACAGGTGGGAGAAAGGGGAGGAGCAGTGAACTCGTCAGCGTTTGAGGTCGTGAAATATGAAAAAGCCAGACACTCCAACAGTACCAAAATGATTCATCATAGCCATCATGAATTGAAAAAGGATAAAAAATATCATCATGACGGAAGCTGAGAAATCTGGAGCGCTAAATATTTTTAACAGAAGTGGTTGTATTGAAAACTGAATAATATTCTGGATGATGAAAATGCATGCAATGGACTAAATAAAAATCCCATACACAGGGTGAACTGCAAGTTTTTGGTAAGCGCATGGAACTTGGGTTGCTTATATATATTTATTAACTTTTAAGCCATTGCGATAACAAAAACGTTTGTAGCTGAAGAACTTTAAATGTTCCTGGATTCCTAGCATATTATATCCACTTTATAATGTGATTTATTTACGCCAGCAGTCTTCATGCATACCATAAGCTTTCATTTGATACCAAATAAATTCTCTGCGTTGAATGATAGCTACATAATGTGTTGAAAAAGATTTCAACAAGTAAAGTTTTTGATTGCATTTTCTACAATTTATGGCGTGAGCACATAATTACAATAGAGTCATACAATGAATAGAAATGTCAAATTAAAGAAAGAAGTTTTCTGACATCGATACCAGTTGACTCTGCAGTACAAATTCGTTCTAATATCTTTCTGGAATATTCTGGGAATCGCAGCTCTAACCTTCGCCCCTTCTGTAAGTACAACAGCCCCTTTGTGTTTGCTTTAGAAACTAAGTGAAAATAAAAGAGCCCGATCCAATTATCTGACGTAGAGAGCAGCCCCAGCGCAGCCTTGCTTGCTTTTAAATAAATTAACCGCAATCTTATTACAAGACGCGGTTCATCATCAATCATTTTCCTTGGTGCAATTAATTTCCAATCTGATAATATCAGCGATGAAATCTCTTAACCCTTGTTTGCTGTTTTAGACTGAGCTTTCATTTCACATGATGCCACCGAGGGATCAGTGTGTGATAGAGAGGGAGAGTAATCATAAGGAAGGACACAAAAGAGAGTAGGAAATAATTTCTGCTCCGCATCTTGAATGAAAATATGTGTGAGGGTGGACCAGGGAAACCAGTTAACTCTAACATATTTCTTTATTTCCAACGTTTCGTAATAATTTCTTTATTACAGCATCAGGGATCTGTTGAATAATGAATAAATTACTCAAAAAGTTACTGTAAAGGCTTTAAAAGTCATAAGAAAAATAAAAATAAAATTCAGCAAATATAATACAGATAAAAAACACAACAGAACAAGAGACCGCTAACCAACCTTAGGTGGAGAGAGCAAAAGGCAGAATGCTTATAGAGAGTCAACTCAGGTAAAGTTGATTAGAGGAGGTTTGGGTATTTCAGGTAAAGTTGAGTAGAGGAGGTTTGGGTATTTAACTGGGAGACTAGTTTTTTGATAAACAATGACTCGATTATAGGCAATTCGTGAGGATTTGCTGTTTGGCCTATTATGCTGAAATCATTTCTTTCAATATGAGTTTTACAAATGTTGGAATGAGCTCTGGTATTAGAATGCTCTGGATTGGAGAGTCTACAACCAGTACGAAAGCTTGTTCCCCGATGGGAGTCGATTCTGACCCCTCAGTAACCTCCTCGTGGATCCGACATATGTCCCAGAGTTACACTTAGGGCAAGTATACTTATATATCACGTTAGAGGATAAAAAAGGGCTTAATCGATCCTTGTAGTTAAAAAATGAACCAATTGTTAAAGGATTTTTGGGAATTAATTTTAAATTAATCGCACCATAATGGTTATGGATAATTTGCACAAACCGTTTACTAAAAGAGTCATAGTGTAAAAAGGGGAATTGGCGTAAAAGTTTAATTTAGGTACTGTGTAATTCCTAAAACATGGAATTTCTTGGTATACCACATGAGGAGCATGGAATGGTTTTGATTGAAAGGATGAGACAGAATACAACTGATACGGTTGGGAAGCGTCTTTGGGGTTTAAACATGGGAAAAGGTACGTGGACCGAGTGTTTGTTATGAAACATCTATATGAGAGGTTTGAGAGTAAAAGGGGGAAAATTTATTTTATGGATGGAATGATAATGATAGCAATGATAAAATATATAGATGGGAGAATAACTGGCATGGTCTAGCTGTTACATATTTTATGGATGGAATGACGAGAGAATTGAGAAACAACCAAAAGATGAATGTGTAATTTTGCGGGATGCGAGAATGGGTTTGTGGCTAGGAAACAGATTGGCTGATTTATACAAATGATACAGTGTTAATGGTGATACTGAAGAGAAACTACACAAAGACTAGCGTACGAGTTTGCTTGAGTAAGTGAAGACTGCTGAAAGTTCAAGTACGTGAGAATAAAATTAACAGGTAGAATCCAGGTAGTTGAAGCAATAAATGTTAGTAGGGATAGTGGAAGAATGGAAATGAATTATTCTGAATAGGAGTACGGATTAAAAGTGGAAGGGGTGGGAGAGATGGTGCTCTGGGAGGACTACAGTATTCAAGTGTGTGTGTGTGTGTGTGTGTGTGTGTGTGTGTGTGTGTGTGTGTGTGTGTGTGTGCGTGCGGAAAACAGAGACGAAAAGTGAAGAGTGTGTCTCTAGTTCGGAACTTCGGAGGAAGGGACAAATTCATGAAATCTGTTTCTTTTGTTTTTGTGAGTGTGAAGTGGATGATGATCTGGACGTTTTCATGATAACAAGTCATCTATGACTATGCAGTTAAAGAGCGAATAAGCCACTTAATTTTGACTTGCTTTCTTCGGGAACCACCTCCTATAAAGTGACACTGGACAAAAGGGCTCTTACCATCCAGAAAGGGAAAGAATACGTACTGGATAAAGATGAACAGCGCACTGTGCGTAGAGGGGTTAGGCGCAATCTGTGTAGGTGTATGAAACAGCTATTACTCTGAAGTTTTCTGTATATAAAGTTCAGCCAAATTTCAGCAGTATAAGCGTGAATGTGTCAGTACTCATTGTCTTTTCACGGGAGTCGCTCTCCCCTGTTAAGTGAAATGGCTTACTTTTGCCAAAAATATTGATAGGTATAGCCTATTTTGCCAAAAATATTGATATGTATAGCCTATAAACTATACATATGCATACATCCTCTCAGCATGCAACGTAACTACTCCTATACAAAATGCCAAGCCTTACTGCAGCGTTTCCGTTCCAACAATCAATTTCAAATAAAAAAAAAAACTGATGCTTGAAAAAGCAAGCACAGCTATCGCCATGAAGTCTGCCATAATAGATAGGAAAGAAAAAATCCAGGGGTGCTGGACTTACTGTTTCTTTTGTCGAAACAAGGAATGAATAGAAGCTCTATTTGCATATTTCTTACTTTTGCAAACACTATGCGCCCCACAAGCCGGGCGGTCATTATCATACAGTAATTTGGTTCCTTTTCAAAAAGTCTAGCCGGAGGCGTTTCATGAGTCATGTCTCGTTATTGATTCGTCGGCTGCATTAAACAAAGGCTGATTAGACAGAAGGATGAAGAGTTTGCCTACTATTCGTTTCCAAAAGGATTTAAATCTACTTTGCAACCTATTCTTAATTCGTTTCATGTGGCTATCTACACCCTGCTTGTGATTTTGAATACCACAAGCACTATGTTTGGAAACGAAATGTTTGAGACTTGAAATGTCTATTTTTGTAGTATGACTGCAGCGTCTAATAAATAACAAGAACAGAGTGTGGTAAGGAAAGGAGACAGTTTATAAGACAAACTAGCGAATAAATTCCGTAGGTCAGATTTTGAAACACAGGAAGGGAAAACAAAAAGTTGAATATCCACTACTGTAATACTAATAACACGCGCGATACGCATGCGTTGAACATTTGAAATGATGCGATAATGCCATTGTATGTCATTGTCAATCCTTCTTTTAACAGTGTACCAAAACACATTCATGTTTGCCACTATTCAGTATCATCACTTATCCCAAGCCTAAGCTTACAACTTTCATCACTCTCTTCTCCTCCTAATGTTCTATGCATAAAAAGAAGTAAGCTCGGGTTTTTATGCCCAACAGCTGAAAAATGCTTCGGAAAAAGAGCTAACTCTGCTAGTAAGAAACCTTGCTAATGAGTGCTATCAAGCGTTGCATTCTCTTTCATATTTGGTGTTTGCTGAGATTTAACAACTGGGTGGAAGTATGTCAAAATTACAGCTATTATGTTGCATATCTGGCCAATATTGCAGCTTTCCTCCAGTGAATGTCGAGTCCCTTTAATTAACTGTACAAAACTTTGGTTATGTACAAAGAAGATGAATGTGGGTTAGGCTAGCTTTTTGGATGTGAAAAATTCCATAGCTGCCTCTTACGTTCATATATGTATATATACATTTATATATATGTATATGATACACACACACACACACACACACACACACACACACACACACACACACATATATATATATATATATATATATATATATATATATATATATATAATGCCACTTTGTAATTATTGCCAAAATCACGACATACAGAGCTGGCGTGCTGCATACAAAAAGGAACATTACAACGAGTGGAATCATTTAAAGAGAGCTATGACGTTTGTTGGCATCAGAGCCAACGATACATTAAAGCACCAAGTTCACTTTAACAGTAAAGAAACTGACTCTGTGGTTGACACAGGAACCACAGCTTTTGTTTGACAGGGGCAGTGAACCTTGCGGGAAAGCACTGGTTAAGATAAGAATTGTGATCTTTCTACTCAGAAAATGGAAATCAGCCGCTCAATCCGGGACAAACGAAGAAAGAAGTGGTCTAAGAAAGCACCCTTAGTTCCAACAAAATTAATGTCGGCATATCAGTGATATAAAATTAAAACCTTGGACGATTAGCAATTCATACATGGAAGACTGATGTCATGAGTACACAGCAGAATGAGAATAACGCCCAGAGATTCACTGCTAGGTTTAAGTACTTCACCGGAAATCTTATAATATGCAATGATTCAGGATCCCACAGCAGTATCTACAAGTCACCAGACTGAAAAAGGGCAGATGTTTATATCAAATGTGAATTCATCAAGTACTCACATGTAAGAGAGATCATCAACAATCTTCAAGGGCTGTAGCGTCAAGTGTAATTATCGTCAGTTCGTTAGCTGAGTTTCTTTCAAATGAATGTTTTTTCTTTAAAGCTTATAGACAAGAAGGAAATGAAATGCATCCTTCCACCAACTTCTGTCAACACTATGCATCACAGTGAGCTGACCTCCAGAGTTAACTGGCTACTTCTGTTTTTTATTACGTGTTATTCAGTATTCCACGCTTTTTATGTCGACACTGTTCACGTTTTTTTACGAGTTATGGGTTTGGGGTGGAACATAAATGCTGTGGCAATTATTACATCTAAGTATCTTCGTTTCTGTTTGTAGGGATGAATACTTCACTGATTTTGGAAATACTATAAAAAAGCCTCAGTGTGTTTTGGAATCACTGACTCCTATCTATCCGCACGCATATTAACATGTATATATATACTTTTACACACATATATAATATATATAATGATAGTTTGTCAGTTTCAAGATTTTTTTTAATACTTTCAAATAATACGCCATAAATAACTTATCAACTCTACCTAGGAATAACTTACATCATCAGGGAATTAATTACTAGTCCTACCAGACCAGGATTCGAGACTATGACTTTTGAGGCAGAAAGCAAGGTGCACTTGACCATAACCACCCAGCCACCAAGAGATACCTCAGTTGATATCTTTCTCTCGAATTCAGGTTCTGTGCTTAGAATCTATATCAACCTTTCTCACCATGACATGCTATAAAACGTGGATACGTATGATAGTTTGTCAATTTTACACCTGACAGCAGTGTTATCGATTTCTCTTTCTTCATGGCTGGGTGGTTATGGTACCTGTGAACCTACTTCTAACAGCAAAAAGTATTAGTTTGAATCCTAGTCAGAGAAGGATGACTTATATAATTCCTCATCGGTTTTAGTTTTCTGTACAAGAACACTGTTGAGATGGCTATTTGTCGGTCCGTCCGCACTTTTTCTCTCCGCCCTTAGATCTTAAAAACTGCTGAGGCTAGAGGGCTGCAAATTGGTATGTTGATCAAACATACCAAATTGCAGCCCTCTAGCTCCAGTAGTTTTTATTTTATTTAAGGTTAAAGTTAGCCATGACCGTACGTCTGGCACCACTACAGGTGCCAACAACACAGGCCACCACCGGGCCGTGGCTGAAAGTTTCACGGGCCGCGACTGAGAGTTTCATGCAGCATGATACGCTGTACAGAAAACTTTTCTTCGGCGCATTTTTTAATTGTTTATTATTCCAAAGGAAATGCAAATTCGACAATAATGGGTTACTTGTGGCTTAGTATTTGCAAAAATACACTGTATGCACATAAATTCATATGCGTTATGATAGAAAACAAAATTAAAATCTAGTAACTTAAATTCTTACAGCTTTGCTGATATATATATATATATATATATATATATATATATATATATATATATATATATATATATATATATATATAATATATATATACAGGACATTATACATATAAGTATTTATACACACACATATATATACGCTGTATATATGTGACAATCAATTACGATAAAACTTCTGAAATCGTTAGACTACCTAAGCAAAATACATTCAAAGACAACACAGTGTGACTGCAACAATAGATTTCCAAAAGGGGATTAAAAACCAAGTCAGCTACAGGAGAAAGCGAACAATGGAACTATTAACAGCGAAAAAAAGAGACGAACAATGTTATGTCAATAACGAACTCATAAAAAATAGACTATGTTTCTTCTCTAATTCTGAGTGCGTGCAATAAAACAGCAGAGAATCTGAGAGTAACGAAAACAATACAAATGAAGTCACGTGCATAAACACAATTATGATCCTCCTGTTGGCCTACTCTGATGCTCCTAACTTCTTTACCCAAATGACCTGCCCTGGCTTCATCAATCATTCCTTACCGCCTTTTATTTATTTATTTTTTTATTTTGTTTTTTTTTATAACTGTACAGTGACTGCATGAATTTCAGAACATAATACGGCATTTAGGAAGACATATGGAAATTCCACAATTTTTTGTTATAATTAACACAACATTATCATACGATAAATGTTCTTTTGTCAGGTATTTACGTTTAGCGACTTTCTAGAAACAGATGTATTATCTGGTACATGTCTGCTAGATTTTTCCTAAGCTTGCCATGCTATGTCCTGAAATTCATAAAGTCAACTGTAATATTTCTAACAACGCTCCTATTTGCATTTTGGTTTCGGTTTTATATATATATATTATATATATATATATATATATATATATATATATATATATATATATATATATATATATATATATATATATATATATATATATATATATATATATATATATATATATATATATACACCACACATTACCGCAGGTGAAAAGTAGGTCCTGACCGGTTTCGACTTTATTCCCAAGCCATTGACGAAGGACTAATACAGAGTATAGAAAGTCACAAATATATATACTACAGGAACAGTACTGACGAACATACACAACCGTTAGAGACTACATATCCACCCACAGGCCGGTGTCGACGAAGGAGTGGCCTTCAAAACTCATTTGGCTAAAAATCACAATATACTCTCAGGGAACAATACTGATAAACATACGACCATAGGCGACCTCAGATCCACACCTGACAGGTGTCAGGGAGGCGGAGTTTGGAAACTCATTAGCACTACTGCCCCTGTACTGTGGTCGCCTGTGGTCGGTATGTTTATCAGTATTGTCCCCTGAGAGTATATTGTGATTTTTAGCCAAATGAGTTTTGAAGGCCACTCCTACCTTGACACCGCCTGTGGGTGGATATGTAGTCTCTAATGGTTGTGTATGTTCGTCAGTACTGTTCCTGTAGTATATACTGTATATTTGTGACTTCTTATACTCTGTATTAGTTCTTCGTCAGTGGCTTGGAAATAAAGTCGAAACCGGTCAGGACCTACATCCGTCTCTTACTTTTCACCTGCGGTAATGTGTGATAAATGAACCACATAAAAAAGTTATAATAATCATATATATATATATATATATATATATATATATATATATATACTGTATATATATATATATAT
>NC_089751.1:24112134-24164634 GCF_040412425.1 Macrobrachium rosenbergii | reverse complement strand
GGCCTTCCAAGATTCTAACTCTTTTCGCAATGACAGTCATATGGATTTTTATTCCAGTTTCTTATAACAAAGGATTCATCTCTTTTAATGTATTTAGCTATCCAGGAACGTGAAATGAAGTATGTGCCAGCATCCCTGGCCTCCCTGAAGGTTATAGCCCGGATTCAGTCAATCCATCTGATATCTGATTTCCTCCAAGTCGTTGGCCATGGCTGTATCTAAGTCCGTCACTCAGTCTGAAAATACAAGAAATGTAAAATGAAAAATAGCTTAATGGAAACTTAAAATAATGTACTTGGAGATAGGCTATAGCAGAAAACTTCATAACTTTCCATTTGTTCTGTGGAGGGGGGGGGGTCTTTAATTTTGAAACACCTGGTATATATATATTTCACGTATTTTCATTCCTCCCTCTTAGACAGCCAATTAATAATTCGAATTTCTGAACAAAACACTTCTCAGTTAACTGGTAGGATCAATTTACTGGCGGGAAAGAAGGGAGCCGCCTATTTTGAACTCATACAAGACAATAACACCCCTTTGACCCCCCCTTGTTATCACGCGTCCAGTAGCTGATGCCCCTCCATTAGTAATATAGGCAAATCCAGGCTGTGTAGTAGACTAGGAATTTAACTTTTAAGTACCTAACCCTAAGATCTATTTTCCTACACACTTTTGCTGGCTGTGTGACTATTTTGCAGGATGACTGACCTACGCCAACGGACGCCAATGCCAACAGAGAAGCATCTCCAGACTTGGTACCCAGACGGCGAAACGAAAGTTCCCACTGCCCTCCACTCCTTTTTTTTCTTCTGGAAGGACTAAGGCATCAGACGACCCGTCCTTGTATGTTAAGCGCGAACGTCCACAGACCTAAAAAGGTACATCAGAAGCAGTTAGTCCTCGAGCCAGTCTTTTTCTCTCAGTGAAGTTTTTTCCGACTTTTTCACTTTTCATTCTCCAAACCAAACCCTTTGTTAAGAACCTAACGCCAGAGCAACCCAGAATTTCTCTCCAGTGACTTGTCCACACCTCAAGTTAACTCAATTCAGTGATCAGTAGTAGATTACTCTCTTCATAGTGTTACCACGTGCTAATTAAATTTAATTAATCAACTCCTCCACGGTGCATTTTTTAGCTTAGTAAGAGAGAAACTTCTCTGTGTAGCATGCTAATCCTAGACATTTTTCCAGGGTCCTGTTCAGTCGACCCAGCCTTGTGCCTCAAATCATCTTAAAAGTACTGCCATTTCCGGTAAACGCAAGACATCCCTGGTCCGCAATCCGGAGCAATAACCTGTTCCCCCTTTGCGTTGCACACAAGAGAACTTAATCATTCAAGACGACATTAACTCGTCAGATGCAGAGATTTATTGCGAATTGCCAATTTGCATTTTTTATATTATTTGAGTTTACTTGCTGTATCATCAGCCTTTCAGATTACCTCCTTGGTTGTTTTTTCTGCAAATAAACTGAATTTAACGTAACTTCCTAATCATTTCCCATGGTGACCTTCCAATCATGACTTAACTAATGGTAATATCAAGGTAAGTTATCCTTTTCCCCTTCATTTTATTACAGGTTGGTATTCTTTGTTGGCCCCTTAAGGCAGTAACTAAATAAAAACCCCCTTTCATCCCTCCAACGAGACCCAATCTGTAAGAATATTTCTACATGGTAAAGTAAATTCCATACCAAAGGATATTTTTTATATATATATATATATATATATATATATATATATATATATATGCGCGTGAATGTATGTGTAGGTGTATGGATGTGTGTTTGAGGAACATGGTTAAATATCAGGTGGCTATTTTCACTTTCCCAAGGGGACTTCTTTGCACCAGTTCCCCCCCATGGTGAAATTATCTTTAGCCTTTCCCCTGCAGAAAAATGAAAAATAAGAACTACTGAAAAAGTCTTGAAGATGCTGAATGTATATCAGTATGCAGTCGCCTATAGTTATGTTTGCCGTGAAAGAAGGATGAATGCCGTTATAAATAATAATAATAATAATAATAATAATGATAATAGTTAATTTCTACCTGACATTGGGATCACCACCCAGAAATGTAGAATGCCAACGATTTCGCAGTAAATCAGGATAATAACGATAACTATGCTTTCCTTCAATTAAGAACAAATAGTGAGCGAAAAAGTGGTAATGCACAAGTGGCACCTACAACTCTGGAAAAACTTCTATTCCTAGTTCTTCTTATCTTCAAGACTGAAGCTTTGAAGGGACAAACAAAAACTGTTTTCTATTGCTCCATTCATTCAATCCGGAAGTTTTGTCAACCATTTACTCACAGCCATCCTTAAGGCTATCTTTTTTTCTACAATGGAACTACATGTCAATGTATATAGAGGCGAGATAAGTAAAAAATTTATTTAAAAGAATCCAAGATAACAACTTGACACAAATTTCACAAATCAGAAAAATGAAGATAAATAAATTTCATTTTCCAGGATGATTTCCATGGATCTCCTGGCTTCGGAGAGTCCCAACAACTCAGCCACCTTGCATCCAGCACTGTTCATAAGTAACAGAAGAGCAAACCCTTAAATAGTCATAAACGGTTCATGAAAAGACAGACTTGATTGACAAACTGAAATTACAAATATGAACAAAATACATATGTGATAGACAAAACTATCTACTGCACTCAATTTCGAGGTGACAATAAAAATTCTAACAAGGGAAAATCTGCAGTACATGAGCTCCGAGCCCAGTTCAGTTGTTATGAAATGGGCGAAGGCAAACTGCATGAAAGTTTCATTAGTTTAACTTATGAATACCTTCCTAGCGTCATTCCGAATGTTACCGAAGGAAAGCTTGGCTAAATGTTGGCTGGTTCTCCATGACACTCCTTTCTACTCTCTAAAATCCAGTTTTAAATGACGCTGGTTTTTGCCAATACAGGTGGCACCACTACTGAGTCTATAAATCATTCCACAACGCAAGTTGTCTGGCAGTTGATTGTTGAATGTAAACCTAACACCTTATTCAATATTGTTATTATTATTATTATTATTATTATTATTATTATTATTATTATTCCTCATCAAACGGGACGAACACACAAAAACTTACTCTAAAAACCTCCGCTTAAATATGTTCACGTGAGCATATTAAAGCGGAAAGGTGATGGAATCTGAAACAGATATAATACTAGATAAATATGGATAACAAAAATGCATAATGTATCAAAAATCTCAATAAATAAAACTTTCTTATCAATACAGAGCAATATAATAATCTACGTATAAGAATAGTCAAACTACGTATAAATAAACCAAACTAACAAATAAAAACAGTAAGCTAATGAGTTCATAGATGATTTCGCTCATTAATTAATTATTGAATAATAATTAAGAGGATCCCACGAGTACCTGCCTTGTATTAGATAATTATGCAATAGTTCTGAGAAGTCAGTTATTGAAAGGATGATTATTCCAAAAATAATTCAGTAAAGTAAGATAGGTGACCAAACAACCTTGATACCGCCTACTGAAATCTAAACCTTACGCTTCGTAAACAGCAGATGCCATTAAAATTAATGAGCTAAATTGATGGTCTTCAATGCACGGATAAGCTGCTCAAGAAGTGAAAGAGGTGATAATGTTTTAACAGAGCAATACTGTTACCATGGATGGAGAAACGCAGCATGGAAAATATAAGCAACTAACCTTTTCTATTTACCAGTGTTAGGGCGACTTAATAAGCACTAAAAATGATTAAACATGCAATGATTAACGTTTTTTCAGGAGTTTTTTTTTAAATATACAGCCCTATAATTAATATGTTTATACACTTGCAGCGTAAACAGCATGACAGTAATGCCATAGCCGTTACAATTTTTTTTTTTTTATCCAGGGTAGAATTTCGGAGTGTTTCCAGCAAGTTTTGATAAACTTTCAGCTTTAGCCGAATCATGATATTATGTATCTCCACCTGCAACGAAAAATGATCTTTTGATAATTCGGAATACGCTGATTTAACGCTCTATATTTTAAGGACATGTGGCTGAGCAAAAGGCTACAAAGAGTTAAAGATAAATACAGTAGGCTCCACGGTCGTACATCACGAAAAAAAAAGCAATTTTAATTTTTATACGTCAACTGAATAATTCCAGTTATTGCGTTGTGAATCAGATAACTGTATCGTATAAAACAAAATTACTTGGCACACAATACTCACGCTTTGGCTGAATTCAAAACTGCTCCCTTTTGTGAATTTCATATCAATCTGCGAGGAAATTATGATTGGAGGTCATATTAAACCTGCTGTGCTTTCAAAGTATTCATTTCATCGACTCAAAGTATTCATTTCATCGACTCTGCAATAACTTTAGACAATATCTTTCCATTTGCTTCTTTAATTCTATATGCTATTCTTACTTCTTTAATTCTATACGCTATTCTAACTTCATTATCATCCAACTCAACTCTCCAATTCTGAATCTTTTCTTCCCATTCAAAACTAATATCTATTGTCACTTCCTCTTCAACCTGATAATGAACAGACTCATATCCAGCTACATCTCTTCTCACTATTACATTCATCAAACCGTTCTCCCAACTATTCACTATCAATAATCTTACAGTTCTGTACTTCATCACTTTCTCCTTCCTTCCATTTCAGAAAACATTTCCTTGAGACTTTATCCACTTTCACTCCCTTGAGATACTACTGGCATGTGTTAGCACGCGCGTCTGTCTAATATAACAATAGACTGTAAATATATAAACACTCATAAAAGAATTGGTTTAAGGCAGTTCCACCTAAACAAACTGAAACTTAGATTGTAACTAAACAACGAAAACATGGACGGCGAAATGGACAACAAGGGAAATACTACGAAGAGTACAAAAAAATAAATAGGAAAATGACTCAAAAAGATGTTTCTATATACGGCAAAAAATAAGGACAAAATAAATGTTCGCAGAACGCCGTACAGTCTCAAGATATATCGACGTTACAAATAAAAGTTTGTTCTCATACAAGGGCAGACAGGCGGACAACATAATTTCTACATCTAACTAAGCCTGATGGCAAAAAAGAAAACTGGCAACAGGAAAATATAAGATCTAAAACTTCAAAAGGGGAAATTATACAACTGAGAAAAAATGGAATCAGGAAGTCATATGGATACAAAATCTCTTCACCTAATCGCTGACCTAGAACTTTAATCATCTGACATGCGAACAGCGATGAAACTGACCGAACGAAATTACCTAAAATTATAGTCTACAAAGGCCAGTTCTATAAACAATGTTTTGGATGCATAACAACGCAGATACGAATTCATCTCGACAGCGTTATTTCATACATAATGTTAGGGAAGATTCGTCTTTCCCGTATATTTCAAATTAATAATCTTGGATTACTATGTGCCAGATATGACAAAGACATAAAAGATTTCTCACGAATGTAACGAACATTCAGCAGACACAACGTCTTGGAATAGACCAAATATTACATGGTAGCGATCACAACATTCAATATTGCGCTGTTGCTACAGAAACGGAAGTGTGGCGAATAAAATCGATATGCTGGGACAGTATTAAGGATTATACAATTACTAGAACTCTGTTACTTACAGCCAAAGCTGGGCTGATCACACAGTGAAGAGGACTTTGTCATTAAGCTTACCTAACTCAACAGCTTCACAGAGTTTCAGAGTACTACAACAACAACACATCGAGTCATTTAAACGAAACACAGCTAATTCTGTTGCATTTGGTTGAGAGAACAGTGAAAGACGGAGGTCAAACGGAAGAAGAAAAGGGGAATAAGCCAATGGCATTGTCAACAGAACTCAAAAGCACAAGGGGTTTTCCGGAATGCGCAAAAAAGAGGATCCAAATGGCCCAATAGGATCAGAATTCTTTCCGACTTGTTCGAGTATGGACTTGTGTTTTAAACGATGCTAAAGACTAAGAAGTTCTATTCTTGCAAGAAAGGAAGTCAGCTTCCTGAAAATATTCATTCACGGCTAACGAGCTAAACGGAGTATCGCATATTCGTGACTAAATAAGTTTCAAAATATGATAACCCGTAATTTTACATTGAATTATTATTAATTATTATTATTATTATTATTATTATTATTATTATTATTATTATTATTATTATTATATAACTCTATTCATGTGGAACAAGCCCACCAAAGGGGCAACTGACTTGAAATTTAAGCTTCCAAAGAATATGGTGTTCATTCAAAAGAAGTAACAGAAGGTAATGGGAAATACAGAAAGAGGAGATCAGTTCTTAGAAAAACAGATGAATTCACAAATTAATAAACTAATAAAAATGCAAGTAAATCATCAAAATACAAGTTGAACTGTATTAGAGTAGGAATGCATCACATCTTCAATTGAACTTCTGAAGTTCCAGTTGCACGACATCCTCAGTAGGCAGGCTGTTCCACAGTCCAACGGTGTGAGGAATAAAGGAGGACCTCTGGAACTGAGAAGTTCGACAGCGAGGCATATTTCCTGCATATTGGTGCTGCTGTTCAGCGAATCTGGTTGTTCTCGGTAGGAAAATGGGATCAGGGATCAAATGTGAATGTGAAAGATCTCTGTTAAAATACAACGTATGACAAAGTGACGAACAAAAAACCATCCGTCGATGGTCCAAGTTCTAACTGTTAATATTAGGAATCATAAACCTACCTTCCCAAACCACTCTATCTAAAAGGGACAAATCCCTGGAAGAAGCAGACATCCACATGGGAGGGAGAACGGTATTCTAGCAAAGGAAGGACAAACGACTAAAACAGGTTGTATTTAAGATTTCCAAGTTGAACCCACAAAACACGAATTTTAGGATGCATTTGTTATACTAAATTCACGAAGAATAACACAAGGCAGGTCTGAGGAAAGGAACTGATAACAAGAAAAAAGTAAATTCAAGGTTAAAAAAAATGCAACTGGGTGAAGATTGAGAAAGCAAAGAAAAGAACGAGTGAAGCGACATTGGGGACGAAAGAACCTTCACAAATCACTGCAGAAAGCTCACAAAGGGAAGCTGAAAAGAAAAAATCCTCTCGGCACAAGAAGAACGGATCAAAGAGAGATGGGAGAACAAAGTGGTGACTGCCTAAAGGGAATGAATAAATATGAGATATTCAATAGTGATTGTATTCTCAGGACAAGAATAAATACGACGTGACAACAATACAGATAAAGGAGGCATTTGTCTAAATTAAAAATCTATTGTTAAACTATCAATACTATACAGGATGAACAAGGGATGATGAACAAAAGAACACAGCAAAACCAGAGTGATACTACCCTTGCAGTGAAATACCGTAACCAGTCTCCTTTCCATTCAGTTCACAAATATTTAGTATGTCGTCAGCGCTTAAGACTATTGTATGCGGTACATCCTGTTTTGACAAGATAATGTACGGAAATTTACATCACGCGTATAGGCCATTCGAGGTTCAGCTAAGTTCGAATGACAGTTCCACGCTGATTCTTTCTCGAGGGATTATCGTTTTCACTGTCACTTTGGCAATCACGGCGGAAATATCATTATTACTCACCTTGTCATTTCTTTCTGTATAAAATTTACAACCAAGCAACTCGTGAAATTTACAGAAGTACGACGAACTTAGTTGTTTTTCAGATGTATACCAGCTCTTCTCACACGAACAAAGCAAAGTGTGATGTTGCATTACATATTAGGTCCATTGTTAATAAAATGCCCATTTCAATGTTATACCCCGTGTTAAAAATACGTCCCTATTACACCGCAGTATCGAGTTATTGCTGAGCTAATGAACAAATATGAAAAGAAATGAAGTATTCACAAGAATGATATTGTTAAGCCTTCGTTAGAACGTTACGTCTGTAAATAACAAAATAATTATAGATTTTTCCGTCTATTTTACAGAATGTTTGACTGATTGAAACTAGTAATCAAAGGTTACTATTCATTACTTCTTTTGTGGTTAATAAATTAATAAAAAGTGGTAACTGTTTCGTATTATATTGTTAATCTAATTTTCACCACATAAATGTAATGAATATATTTAAGGTTTTTCTGAAACCCTTGCCATCTGATCCGATGCGCGCAGGAATCTCCCCCTCACCTGTTTATTGCCGGTGTCTTTTAAACACAGGAGGTAATTTTTCATTGCAAAGTAAGCTTACAAACTGAAGGGACAGAAATCCTTTCATTCCATCACATCCATGATAAAGCCTCATCACAGCAGTTTCAGTCATCATATCGAACCAGATGGAACTCCACAACTCTGGATAAAGGTGCACCAGATTTTCTTTTTCAAAGGTCCAATGCGAACAACACATGGCATGAAAATATACATACACCCAAGGTGGTGTATGAAGTATTTAAATTCTTTTGGGTACCACCATATCACTTAATCTTCTATACTTGCTGGTAATAATTGTACACTGAACCTTTAACCAGTTTCCTTTGTTAAGCACTTTTTATCTCTCGCATCAATGTTAAGACTGTCTGTAAGTTGCATATCCTAGAGAAGTAGGTATGGCATCTTGGTTAATGGTAGTATTGCTCGCCTTCCTTCATAAGAAAATTTAAGTTTTAAAACCATTACCTGGAGTGGTCTGAAAACTGATTATTAATTTCAAAAAATTTGAAATGGCAATCTTGAGCTCTACGCAGAAACA
The DNA here is from genome assembly GCF_040412425.1 of Macrobrachium rosenbergii. Classification (NCBI taxonomy): domain Eukaryota; kingdom Metazoa; phylum Arthropoda; class Malacostraca; order Decapoda; family Palaemonidae; genus Macrobrachium; species Macrobrachium rosenbergii. The sequence goes on along the minus strand of NC_089751.1, from coordinate 24,155,965 downwards.
CTCCTAGGTGCCCAAGAAACTTCAAGCTTGAAACACCCTGTGAAGCCTCACTCTTTGGAACTAGCGGGAATCTTAGACCTCTGTAATGATACGCTATGTATTCATCAATAATGCTTTTCTCTACGTCTTTCTTGTATAGCCAAGGAATTATGTAAGTCCTCATCAATTGCTTTCACTATATTCTGTGCACACGTATTCTAAATACTAATAGACTGGCAATGCCAGGAAACAGAAACAGTGGCTTCTATTATGGGTTATTATGGCAGGGGCGAACAAAACCAATTATTTGACCCGTCTTACATTTAAAAATACAACAACCTCTCCTCACTACATTTCTGCTTTGCCTTCAATTAGGGCTGCCAAAATTTAGTATGAGAACATTTCTAATGTAAATTCCTTACATTTAAATGATATACGACTACATAACTCCTGAGACAGAGATGCCGTAAGATGCAAAACCAAGGGTATACCCTATCTCAAAAAACTTCATTATGGGAGCAATAAAGAATTTTATACATCATTTTACTTTGCACAAAGTTTACCAAACCAAAGAAAATAGACTGCTAAGAAAATGTCATGAAATGTTTCATACTGGTCATTTTTGACAAAGAACCACCCACAGAGTATCCAGGTTATGGATATCTACTCTCAAAAGGAGTGCAAGTATCAGGGTATTGTTTGATTGGATATATCTCAAATTGCCCATAGGTTGGGAAATACAGTCTACTGGACTTATTATTTAGACCATTTCAATATGAAAAAAAGAAGTTAAGCAAAAATAAAATAAATAAAAAATTGGAAACCTCAAAATTTCAAGTTGGGCTAAAATAAGGCATTACCCATTCCTCCGGACTATAACAAACTTCCTACATGAGAGGCCCTTTGTAACAAATCACCGCACTGAATTATCCTATATTACGACGCCTGTTGGCACGTAAACATACTCTTTATTACGTGGCCATAATAGCGGTCTATTGGTGACCTAAGGGGATGATGCTATTTTGTATATTAGTTCCTTGATTTTTGCATAAGGTTTTTTCTTCATAATCATTCCATATACAAAACTGTTGTTAGCCTCGATTATGACTGTCATAAGGGTATCTTTCCGAAAGCTTTAAGTATATAAATATATGTATATAAATGTAGAAAAATAGTTTAGTAAACCAATCGGGGGAAAACGCAAGTCATGTCTTAATTACGGGAGTATGTCTGGAGCTAACATGCAATTGTCTAACAGGAGTTAACAGCTTACAAATAATTCGCTTCTTTTTCCAATTAAAAATGTGATACGCGTTCTTCTCGAACAACGCAAATAAACCACGGCTGGAGTCCAAGAGAACCTTACTTGTGAAAATAAAACATATCTCCTTCTATTACATTGTGGATAGGAAATTATAGAATTATATTTAAGTTCAGCAGATAGATATGATCATAATCACCTTAAAAAATATTAAAGAAAACAGAAGATCCAGTCAAGCAACTCATGGGAATTTCACAAAGATACGTTGCGAGGGAAAACAGTTTTCCAAATTATTTGCAAAAGAGAATTGATCACTAGTATCATCAAAATTTGAGTGTTTCACGCCATTTCAGGGACCGCGAGTCATCGTTTTTCTCAAATATCTTTCAAACTAATTAGCTGATTGAATTGGTACATTGACACAGTGTACAAGACACCTCCCACTAATTTTTGTTAATAAACAGCAGCGCATTGTCAAATGGTTTTAGTTAGGGCATTTACTCCTGACTTAGATGGTGTTGCCAAGCATCGCCAAACTATGCATTTCAACGTTCTTTATCCCCATCCCGTCCCTCCCTCTCCCTTCCCCTCCTCATCCCTCCCTTTATCCACTTTCCTGGCCTCCCCATCTCCAACCCCCCCCCTTTCCTGGCATTCCATCTCCACCCCGCCTTTCCTGTCTGTGGGGGAATAGCGGATGTTCGATAGCGTAGATTGGTCCTGCTGACTCATGCGACTTTGCCTTTAAAAGTCAAGACTAAACACCTTAACTAATACCATTTGACAATGCACTACATTACCAAAAAATTAGCGGGAGGTGTCTTGTACACTCTGTCAGAGTACCATTTCGATCACTTAATTAGTATGAAAGATATCTGAAAAAACGATGACGTGGTCCCTGAAATGGATAGTAGTTAAAAACCATAATAATAAAAAATGTTGGTACGAAATGCATATATATATATATATATATATATATATATATATATATATATATATATATATATATATATATATATATATATATATATATATATATATATATATATATATATATATATATATATATATATATATATATATATATATATTCATGATGTTGCCTTGTAATATGTATATCATCCCATAGTTTTAATATATTCACTCTTCTATTTATCATGTATTATGTATAATGATAATAATTGTTGAAGTATCATATGTAGTGTAATGTCAGATCTCAAAAGAGTTACTGATTTGGGTAACTTAACAGCATAATTTAGAATTAATAATACATTTTTAATAATAACATAGTATGTGATCCACATTTTGTCCCCTAGCAATAAGTGTTTTGTGCTCGTGATTTGGTATGTCGTATTCTGGTTCGGTTGTTGTCGCGAGGATAATGAGTTAACAAGTGTGAGAATGGCAATCGAGTCTGTAAAAACTTTGTCCCATATGAGAAAAGACAAATGATTTCGCAATGTTTCATGTACTGTTCTCTAAACCAACTTTGGTTCTTTGTCTTTGTTTTGAAAGCGTGCTGTTTGTAGCTGGCCAGTTGCCGTCTGTTTTGTTCGTGTTGAGGTTTTGTTAAGAGCTTCATCCCATATGATTTTTTGTTCGAGTCACAGGCGCCTTTTTGAGAGTAAATGCACGTATCTCGATCAATTAAGTCATGTTTTGTAGGGTTGCATTGCTCTGATCACGTATTGTTCTGACATCGTATGATTGTTTCGTTTCCCACTGGAATCCTACAGTTTATTAATTCTGATCTCCGAGACGATTTGTGTGGTCTCTCCCCCCCCCCCCGCCTCTCTCTCTCTCTCTCTTCATTAGAAGGAAGTTATTAACGTAGAATATTTGTGTGGTCACTGAATTAAACTTAGCTTTCGAGATTTGAACGTAGGAAAAGTGTATTTGGTAATGGCGCTTGACAAAAAAGTGTGTTTTGTGAATCTAAAGCATTTCAAGTGATTTTGCAAAGGTTTTCACAAGCTTGTGTAAAGTAAAGTGAATTTTACTTATTATTATCATGGTATAATAAGGTATATTAGGGAAATTTTGCCTTAGCGAAATTATTATTGATAAAACTTTTGTGCATATTGTGTGTTATGTGTTTGTAAACTCTTGATTTTTCACAGTTTATATATTGGTGATTTAACATATATTTAGTGATTTATCATTTATTTACTTAGCATTTTAAGTATTTCTTGATAATTTAACATTGCACAGTTGATTTCATTTTAATTTTTTAAGATTTTCTTTTCAAATCTTGAGTAATTCTTGATAGTTTAAATTTTGCTTGATTAATTTAATTTCCTGATAAATTAAATTTTTTGTGATTTATTTTTGTTTAATAATTTAAACAAAATAAAATTTTTCTATTGTTTTCAAGTAATAGTAAATTTTTCAGATTGTGCACTCTAATTATAAATTTTGCATTTAAAAATAAATTTTTGTATTAAAATTTTTCAAAACAGTGTTTCATTTATTGACCACCAGTGAATAGGATTGATTGTGTGGTGCATAAGGCAAAGTGATAAACATATTTTGTTCCTTTAGTTTTGCTGAAGTGAATTAAGACTAGGGAAACAGTTAAAGTTGTTTGATGGAGTGATGCCCTTTTACTCCAGTATATTTCTTTTTTAATTGTTGATACCTCACACTTGTTTTGATAAACTTAGTTTGATTTTTCATGTGATTAATAAGTTTTTTGAGGGATCACTGTTGCCTTTAGAGTACTCAGTCGTAATTTTTAATGTTATGAGAGTTCAGGTATCTGGATGAAGTGAGGTAAATTTTTGAATTCTGTGATTAGTTGTGTAATAACCAGGTACTTGGTACGCTTCGTGATATATATATATATATATATATATATATATATATATATATATATATATATATATATATATATATATATATAAACACACTCACACCCACACATATGGAAAGTTCCTCGCTGGGTGAGCGGCTTCCGTTCTCAACTACCACTCTGTTGGTCGTGAGTTCGAATCTCCGAGCGGCCAGTGAAGAACAAGAGGAATTTGTTTCTGGTGATAGAAATTCATTTCTCGCTATAATGTGGTTCGAATTCCACAATAAGCTGTAGGTCCCGTTGCTAGGTAACCAATTGGTTCTTAGCCACGTAAAAATAAATCTAATCCTTCGGGCCAGCCCTAGGAGAGCTGTTAATCAGCTCAGTGGTCTGGTTAAACTAAGATATACTTAACTTTTCACACATATGGAAAACGATTTAGGTTGGAGTAACGATAGAAAGCTGACAGACATTGATTACGCAGATGAGGCTGTTTTAACCAACAAAGCACCACAAGATGTCCAAAGTTTGCTTAACGTATTGCATCATATATTTGTCATGATGGGGCTCAAAATAAATCTAAGAACAACAGATACAATGCAGAGAACAGGCAAAGGGAGAAATAACATTAGATGAAGAAAGATTCATCAAGGTGAATATTTCAAATGTTTAGAAACAATGATATCCTGTACAGGTTCTGTTAAGTTGGAATTTTGTGAAAGTGAAAGCCAACTAAACATTAGACAGGTTGAATAAGATCTGGAAATTACACTGACATTGTTTACAAACGTGAATGAAGATTTGGTTAATTTGAGTAGAAAGCTTTAATTAATATAAATATTATGAATCAGATAGTAGGACGAGGTTAGAAATGATAATATAAGGAAAACACAGAAATAACACGTAGGTGAGTTAATGATGAGATGAAGATGCTTGAACATGTCTTTCGCACAACCTTTGGGAGAATAGTACGTGGTAGTGTCAGCTGGGCTCCTCTGGGCCCGAGGAGATTTGGAAGAGCCAGACCTTGGAGGAGAACCATAAGATGGGAAAGATTCATGGAAGATACAGCACAGACAACACATAACTAACGGAATAACATAAAGGCCCTTTGCATCACACAACGTTGGACGCGATGAAATTTTTATATATATATATATATATATATATATATATATATATATATATATATATATATATATATATATAAACTAATAGTTATCTAGTCAATCTAATGAAATTATACTTAAACACACAATACTTTACACTGAAACACACAATGAGTTACATTAAAGAACTCTTAGAATAAAATTGCACGATAATTCACAATTAAACAAGGTTTAAAACATTCATATTATTATTATTAAAATAGTTTAACCAGACCACTGAGCTGATTAACAGCTTCATCTAAAAAAAAAAGGAAGAGAGGAACTAAGTTAAGTATATCTTAGTTTAACCAGACCACTGAGCTGATTAACAGCTCTCCTAGGGCTGGCCCGAAGGATTAGATTTTACTTTTGAATCTTTACGTGGCTAAGAACCAATTGGTTACCTAGCATAGGTCCCTGCCAGAACAAAGTCTAGAGTAAAAATAAAAGCAAAAACAAAAAAAGTAAAAAATAAGAAGCATTAAAAACAACAACAAAGTCTAGATACTAAAAGTTGATCAGCTGAGGACTGAGTATTTAAAAAAGGAACACGTTGTTTTATTTTATGGAAGTGTGCAAGTCCTCTAGTTCGTATGCAAATTATAAATAGGAAAGCAAAAGACCAACAGTTCAGCTCCATATTCCAAAGAAGGGCAGAATTCTGAAGGGACCTACTGTACATAGCCAAAATCAGCAGGAGGCCACTCGGCGGACTTACACTAGTAGATGAAAGCGGGCAGGAACACACAGGAATTGTACATTTTGACAGTTTTAAATACTCAGTCCTCAGCTGTTCAAATTTTTTTATCTTGACTCTATTGTTGTTCTTAACTCTTCTTATTGTTTACTTTTTGCTTTTGCTTTTCGTTTTACTCTAGACTTTGTTCTGACAGGTTAGCTATTCTCTTCCTTTTTTTTTTGATGAAACTTTGTGAATGTTTTAAACCTTGTTTAATTGTGAATTATCCTGCAATTTTAATGTGAGAGTTTTTAATGTAACTTATAGTGTGGTTTAAATATAATTTCCTGTTAAACTGACTATATATATATATATATATATATATATATATATATATATATATATATATATATATATATATATATATATATATATATGCATACAAAATACAAAACACAAATACACACACACACACACACACACACATATATATATATATATATATATATATATATATATATATATATATATATATATATATATATATCAAATTTCACTAAAGACTGAATTAAATATAAGTTTGGAATAACATACACCCAGGGGGAATTATAATTAATAAGTGCATTTGCAACAGCCAAGATTCGAGCCTGGGGCCTTAGGTTTTGATGCAGTGACGGGCAGTCTACTTTGACAATTCGGCTAGACCAGCGCAGATACACTTATCTGTTATAACTCCCATTGCGAGTAAATTATTCCCAAGGTAAAGCCAATATAATAATAAATGTTTTGATGCTTAATATTTGTGAATATTAGAATTCAAGCGTGTATGTGACAAAAATTAAGTATTTGTGTATCCTATCGTGCTTTGGTTGACCATAATACAACACTTTTCATACAAACTGTTTACTATCAACTTTTTTCTTATCAAATTCGGCGACTCTAATTTAATTTTCTATTAAAAAGACAATCATGCCTGTTTCATTTTCTGTCTAGTCGTCACTCGAAAGTCAGTGGAAGTGGAACAGTTGTTACAACAGGAAATTTGCACGATTTTTTATGCATGCTGATTCCATTTCTTGTTTCATGACCGCTTTTCAAACTGTGCTATATCAATTAAAATGACGCATCAATGAACACGATATTGCTCAGTAAAATCGTCCATCACGCTAATTACCGCCGCCTACAGAAAAGTCATTTATACGCATACGTCAAATTTATTCATTTATGTAGACAAAGGTCTACACAGACAGCTGGCATTTAATTTAAAACGATGAACGGAAATTGGTAATTCAGTATGTAAGCACACTAGGCGCACTCTTGATTGCCTTCATTAGTCACGGTTGCGATGATCAAGCCTCTCTTCCAAGGGGATTTAATGGAGGCTGAACCCCAAACTGCATTTTAATGAGTCCGAGATTTAGGCCTAAAGTTAGGAAGATACGGAGGGACTTTATTTTGTTTCGGTGAACACAAACCCGTGGATCACATTACGACTCGACAAGTCGCTATATTGATGTGGTCCTTCCCTACTTCCTATCGATCAATATAATCATTATATACCGGATCTAAATATTAGTTCTGCCACAGCCGAGAATACGGTAAAATAACCAACACCAAAAATTTGATGCCAATAAGAAAATATCGAATTCTTGCCTTTCACACCTGAACTCATCATACGAGAATAATTTCCAATGACAGGAAAGTTCAGTGTTCATTATCCCGACTTTTCCTCAACCCACATTTAAGACTACTGATTCATTTTCGCCAGTGAAGTGACTTCTACTATTGGAAAGATTTACCTACAAGTTACAGAACAAACAATCTTTTAATGTTGATTTTGTTTTGGCTTCTGCCACAAACACAGACATGCGAGAGACCAAAATGAAGGAAAGAAGAACGAAAAAACCCGCTTAAACTTGACTCAATCTTCCTACAGCTCAGCCTTAAGCTTTAGTCCCCACCACTACGCCTGTCGCGCCTTCTCATTCATTCCTGCCAACCGCTAACACAATAAACACTTTCTCTTCTACTTAATGCCTCTACTTTTTTATGTGGATCAGCCATTGTAACCAGTTTATCAAGAGCTACAAACCCCTGACGGCATACGCTCAGAATAATCTAACTAAACAACCGCAGCACTGTGGTACCGTGCGGTGCTATTAAGCGTGAACAGCACTATTCGTCAACAGAGAGCTAACGTAACTGGGGAATCAATACAATCGGAACAGTTGGAATTTGGTTGCACAGCGAACTGCTGTCAATCAATTTGCTAATTACTCAAAATTTACATCTCTTCATCAGATAACAGCTGTATCAATTTGGTCTTTTGAGACAATGCTTCCCCATATGGATATTCATTAATAGATCCCCAGCTGATGATTTTCGGGTAATATCGGTAGATTTATTTTCGAGCAGCTTAGGACTCACGGTAGATTAAACCAAATACAACGCTGACTGTCAAAATATCAAGGGAAATAAATTACGAGTTCTCTTGTCCAGATGTCGTTCACTGAACTGATTAGTGGTCATTCCTACAATTTTGGTCTTCCCTAACACATACTGTTCTTGCGTCACTATCCTTAAGCGCATTGAACAGCCATACGGAAATAACACATCCTTGCCACAGTACCATTTTTACACAAGTCTATCCCTTACAATTTCTAACACACATTCTAATTTCATCCCAAAATATTTTAATTGCTCCCAAGAAATTATCTTCTTCATCATGCATCCTCAACAAGCTACACATTACCTCCAACAATTCTATTATAAGATTTCTATCGGCCATGTATGCCACATACAGCCTTTACCTTTTACTTTAAAACCTCTCACAAGAATGTTTTACCACAAACATGGTATCCGTACTCCTTCCTTGAATAAACCGACACTGTTTTTCCCTTGTATATTCTGTCATTTGCCTTTCTCTTTCAATCAAAACCCTACCGAACATGTTCCCAGGTATACTGGGAGTTTTTACGCCCCAGCAATACCCAGTTTTCTCTACCACTTTCATCCTTACATAAAAGAAACAGCTATTCCTCTCACCCACTCCTTTCAGGACCACCCCTCCATCTAAACACCTTGTACACTTTCACCACCCTACAACACCATCTCACCTATAATTTCACTGACACCTCGTGATTTTCCATACTTCACCCTCTAGACTGCCTCCTCATGTCTTCAGCAGTCACTTCCACAAGCACTGAAAACTTTCACAAACCCCATTCATTCTTGCGTCATGCATTTCTGCCTCTCCTTTCTCTTCAATATTCAACAAATTCTCAAAATACTCTTTCAGGAACCTTGGGTTACATTCACTTCAGACAGCGTCTTTTATTCTGTTATCCATTTGCTCGTTAGCCTTCTTCTTACATTCACTTCCTTGTTGAGCAAGTTCTTATCCCCCCTTAAGTCCTTGCCTTCTTCAAACCCAAAAGGAATAGGTTCGAATCTTGACCAGGGTAGATGCACTTTCATGATTCCCTTCGTGTAAAAGTGAACTCAATATTATGGGGTATTTGGGACCTAATAATTACGGGTGTTAAAAGTCGCAAGTGAATTAGTAAAATACTATTTTACAATTTTACACTCACACACATACATACATATATATATATATATATATATATATATATATATATATATATATCAGAAATCCAATATCCAATAAAATCGTTCCTTTTCATCGCTGACGACTGCTTCTAATAAGGTTTCCGAATCTGTAACAGAATTTCTCCAATATTCAATATACCAATAAAAACTTTTTGTATAATGACAAACAGAGACTATGAAAGTGGGATAAAACGTATTTAGACGAGAGGGAAACAACAGAAAGTTGTAGCAAAGTGTACAGCAATTAGATAAAATAGATACTCGACAGAAAAGGGCGAAATACAGCAGTGGTGATAAAGTTTGTAGAAAACAGTGAAGGGGTAAGAGTTCCTGGTAATACCAATACGTAAAGTTTAAGGGAGAAAGATTTGTTTATGGTTAAGATGCAGCATTTCTATAACCGTAAAAAATTCACCTCCCTTACTATGTAAAAGAGTCGCAAGAAGTGTTGAAAAACGTTTCTTTTTTGTCAGTAAAGAGGCAGGTACAACGATTTACAACAAAATGAGAAGAATAGAATTTCCACAATGGGAAGGTGAATACTGTGAAGAACAGATCACTTTCGCGTTCCTGAAGGAGTCTTCTGATGTTGTGAACAGGGGCCAAGGTAGCGGTGGTGACACAGTCAAAAGTCCTTCAAATCAATGCCACAAGTACTATCGGTGGAACAAGCTTTGTATGATAACTTGAAAACTCGCTAAAGCCTAGTTATTAAATAGACAGATTTAGCCACAGTCATGATGTGATGTTCCAGGGCAAGCTGCTGTATTCCCCTAAAAGCAAACAACTGACAGAACTGAGGGGATACATTGTCAAATTATATAAAATATTGGTAAGTTAGAGAGCGGATTAGAAACAAAAAAAGATAACTTGGAAAATGACTCAGGAAGCTAGGAAAACAACAAAGTTCTGACTGTCCCAGAGAAATTTCACCAAGAATACGTACGACTAAGAGGAGAGCCTACTGGAGAGGAATGGGTATGACTAATCAAAGTGCATAATTATCTATACTGGGGTGTTTTCGGTCATTCACAGCTAAAGGCAGTGAAAAGAGGGAGTTAAAGTGGTTCAACAGCAAGATGAACACAACCAGAAAATAAAGGTAGTGAAGTACAACGATCTAAAGGTGGAATTGCAAGGCTGAAGAGGATACCCGAATGGAGGTAATGTAAAAGGCTAAAAGTGTATGCAGCTAGGGTCCCAAGGGACACTGCAAACATCCTTCAGTGCACCACGTGAGGTGCACTGGTGGCACTACCTAGCTAGGGGGATATTTGGGATGAGAGGATTTTTGAGGGAGGCCATTAATAAAAAGAAGGAGAGGCTGCATAAGAGAACAGGCCATGGGGGGGGGGGAGGAAACCATCACAGATATGGAAATGGTAGATGTGACAGATTTTATTATTAAACTAGTAAAAATCAGACAAGAAACGTGAAAAGAATTGACAGGGGACAGTGATACAAAAAGGAAGGTGGTATTGAGCTTTAATGTTTTCTTATGGTATGGTAGTACAAATACATGCCTTAAAGATGACAAAGTAGTACCCGTGATTAAGATAGGAAAAAAAAAGGCCGAGGAAGTTTATCACCAAAGGTCGTTAAAAAGTCGTTAAAAATCACCAACAACCTTGAAAACCCAGGAGGGATGTAGTCAGGCCCATGAACATTCCCATCTTCAAAAACTTCAGCACTCGGATAACTGCAGACAGGGAAAGTAATGTCAGTACGAAGCTGTGACAGTAAACCGCAGTGAAATAACTTCTCGAAGAGTTAGATGAAAAGAAAGATCCAAGTACAGCTTTTATGTTTTGTACAGGACGAGACAGTTATTGTATCATTAGGTTGAAAAAAAAAAAGAGGAAAACCAAATCTGAAGGACTTCTAAAATTTAGAATTAGCTCAAGAGAAGGGTAATTACTGTCAGAAGGAAACCGAATCGGATAATTAAATTTCCCTCTTACAAACGAGCTCTTACAGCAAAGAACCTTGATTTGGCAACAATTTGGGTAATTCTGACAGCAAGAAAATCACAGCCGCACGAGATTCCACACAGGCCCTGTATGACCTCTCCCAAGTAATGATGAGGGAGTAACACAGTAAAATGTGATAGCAAAAAAAAAAGGTAAAAAGGACTGGGTTTAACAAAAGAACCTATTCTAATTAGCTGGTGAGATCTATTTAAAAGTTCTGTTATAATGGTCTGCTAGTTAAGGACCGGCAAGATTCTAATAAGGTCGTCACTTTAAAACGTAATTAGTTCAGCTCCAATCTTTTCTCTTTCGCTGTATTTCACTTCTTTCTTCCTTCCATACTCTCAGTCGAGCGACTACCTCTATTTTCTGTAACATAAAGCGATGGAGGCTTGGGGAAGAAGGTCAAAAAATAAATGCGGCGATGAGGAAAACATGAAAACCGGAGAGATATGACAACAAAAATAAATTAATAACAATGGCGAAGGAATGTTAACTAACGGAATCAGTAGAAAAGGAATAGGGGATACAGCGAATAAGATGCTGAATACAATGTAATAAAAATTTCGAATAAAAAAAAGACAAGAAGGCTATACAGAATTTAAAGGTAAGAAATATAAGTCCAGAGAGAGAGAGAGAGAGAGAGAGAGAGAGAGAGAAACTGCTTTATAAGTGGAAAAAATGTAAAACGTAGAAAAACTGAGATTCATATTACAAGACGAATTTGAACAGCATCAGAATCGAAGGGCAATTAAGAGAAGCCCTTGAAAAGACGCTGGAAATTTGTTAAAATCAAAGAGCGACTGGGGGCACTCTGCATTCCCTCCTTTGCTTTCCTGAACTGAAAATGAAACACAGTATCTGTGCTGCCCTCTGCAATGCCGGGTTACCTAGAACGCTCCATTTAGTTGCCCTTCTCCGAGGGGTGACCATCTAACCAAAGTTATAGTGCGACTCCTTTCTCCGAGGGGTGACCAACTAACCAAAGTTATGTGGTTCGGATTCCACAATAAGGTGTAGGTCCCGTTGCTTGGTAACCAATTGGTTCTTAGCCACGTAAAAGTAAATCTAATCCTTCGGGCCAGCCATAGGAGAGCTGTTAATCAGCTCAGTGGTCTGGTTAAACTAAGATATACTTAACTTATAGTGCGACTCCTTTCTCCGAGGGGTGACCAACTAACCAAAGTTATAGTGCGACTTCTTTACTTTTGTACTGGACAAGCGTTGTTCTTAAGTTGCCACTTTGTACTAAATATTATATTTTACTTTGTAAACATGTGTATCTAAGAGGAAAAGTTGGTCACTTGTTATGTAGAATCTTATCACTGGAACATATTGGATCGTGAAAAACAAAAATATTTCGTGCTACAATAATATTTCACAGCGAAAACTAAGTACATTACTGTAGCATGAATCCCTCGGCTCACCATGACTCCTGGGAGTCGTGGAACCACCAGTCTGGGTACAGTGAAACTGTGAAAGGACGTCGCGAATCGCGATGGAATGAAAAAGAAAACTTAAGCAGAGCATGGTCTGATGATAAAAACTGATGCATTTGGGATATGAATTCAAAGTTATCACTTCTTTTCGCTTTTGTAGTTTTGTGTATAAAGCAAATGCTAGTCAAGATCATGATTTCGATACTTGCAATAAATTATTACAAGTCATAGCTTAGGCTATAGCCAAGACTGCAGGGGTTTAGTATCCCGAGGGGTTTTTTCAGTTTGAAGGAAATAAATAAATAAATAAATAAATAAATGAGCGAGGTGGCGAGGAATCTTCTCTATTAGAAATACAATTAATTCTACCTTATTATTTTACTTTTACTTTAGGAATGGAAGACTATAATGAGGTAGGACATTATCAGCCATACCTATTGTGAGCAGATTCTGGAGAATGACAACGACAACGTATTATAAATAATAATAATAATAAAAATAACAGTATGGCTCTGGAGTCTATGCCTATACTACTGGCTTTATAACATACTAGGCTATGCTGTATTTCAGATAGCAACAATATATAGTTGCGTCAAATCTTTGTAACTTATAAAGGGTACCTATAAGACCATAAAGCAGGATTTTTCAAATTCCTCCAAAGTCTTGGTGTGGTATACTTCCGTCATTATTTTCTTCATAGGTCTATAGCCTTCATAAGAATGATATAATCGAGAAGCGCGAAGTGCACTTGGCTTACGGGTAAGGTGAGGGGAGGCAAACTGAGCCATTTAAACAGTTCACGTCTGGTTAGACCACGCCCACAACTACATCTCCAATACGTTCATTACGTTAAATACATTACTTCTTTGTCGCCAGCCTTTACCCATCTCTATATGAGGTCGCTGTTCCGAGTAAGCCTTCTTCTATCTTGCGTATCCTGTTCTCTTAACCCTTTTTCCCGGCATGTCATTTGCTACGTTATCTTTCCATCTGAATCTTGGCCTTCCCCTCCTCCTCCCCCTCCTCCCAACCACCTCTGTCCATGACCCTTCTACGCACATGATCCTCCTCTCTCCGCATGACGTGACCAAACCACTGCAATCTTCTCTGCTGAATCTTCTTTGACACTTCTACAACTTTGACTATCCCTCTAATATAATAGTTTCTGATCCTATCTTTTCTCGTGGCTCCACACATCCATCTCTGCCAATGCCAACTTCCTTTCTCGAGCCTTCTTTATTGACCACGTCTCAGCCCCATACACCATCGCTGTCTAACTACACTTTTATAAAACCTTCCTTTTACTCTTGCACTAATCCTCTTGTCGCGCAATATTCCCGTGATCTCCTTCAATTCATCCAAGCACACCGTATCCTGTGGTTAATTAATTAATTAATTGTGGGTTATCTGGCGTCACAACTACCAGGGTCACCGATGCCGAATACTAAATGTGATCTTTTCACTTTTATAGTATGTTATAAAAATTAAAATTAAAATTCTGCTAAACAGAACTACATATAAATTTTATTAAAAAGAAAAAACAAAAAAGAAAACTAACTAAAATAAATAAATAAATATATAAAATTCTGCTAAAAAGAACTATTAATAAATTTGATCCATGCCACCATCATAAATCACACAGGACCCAAGGTACTTGAAAGTGGTAACCCTCTTGATGTCGTCTAAACCTAATTCAACTGCAACCTGTTTTCCTTCCCCTCCCATCCACAGATATTCTGTGTTAGCTCTGCTTATCCTTAAACCTCGATCTTCAAGTGCTTGTTTCCACAACTCTAGTTTTATCTCCACCCCTTCTCTAGTCAGGTTCACCAAAACAACATCATCAGCAAACGCCACACTCCACGGGACTTCTCTGACATCTGATGTAATAACATCCATCACAAGGTCAAAGATGTAGGGACTGAGAGTTGAACCTTGATGTAAACCAACTCTTACACTAAACTTTTGTGTTGTTCCCACAGTGCTCCTTACCTGAGTGGTAATCTCTGCATACATATCCTGGACTACTTAAACATACTTTTCTGAAACACCCTTCTCTCTCATACATCTCCACACTTCTTGCCTAGGTACCCGACCATATGCCTTCCCCAGATCAATAAATACTAGATATAGCCCTCTCTGTCTTTCTGCATGTTTTTCCATTGCTTGCCTCGTGCAAAAATTGTATCTACTGTACCCTTTCCCGGCATAAACCCGAATTGTTCTTCACTTACCGTTGTTTCAATCCTTATTCTTTTCTCTGCAATTCGTTCATATATCTTCATAGTATGAGATATCAATTTTATTCCTCTGTAATTTGTGCAGTCTTGTATATCCCCTTTCCCTTATATATTGGGACCATAATACTATTTCTCCAGCTGCCCGGCATTTTTCTTGGCGGTAGACCTTTGAAAAGAGGTCCCAGAGTATATCAACCCCTTCTCCTCCCAAGCATTTCCACACCTCAACTGGTATACCACCAGGTCCAACAGCCTTTCCATTTTTCATTTTGTCTAGTGCTCTCTTCACTTCTTCTCTGGTGATACCTGGAACTGCTCTTACTCGTGGGTTTCCCTCTTCTCTTATTCTTCTGGGGTTCTCTTCGTTTAATAGCTTCTCAAACTGTTCCTTCCATCTTGCTCTTATACATTCTTCCCTTGACAAAACTCTTCCATTTCAGTCCTTGACCTGCTTGATGTGCCGCAGATCTTTAGTTGCGCTATCTCTTCTTTTTGCTATATTGTAGATCATCTTCTGACCCTCTGATGTAGAAATACTTTCTCATACATCTCATTTATTCCTTCTGCCTTTGCCCTTGCCACAGCCCTTTTTGCTTCTTTATTTGCGATTTTCCAAAGCATTTCATTTCCCACAGATTCATCCCTTTCATAATATTATCCTTGCTTCTCGTTTCCTTTTTACCTTATCTTGAGTATCTTGGTTCCACCAGCAGCTCTCCTTATCATTAGGTGGTCCTCTACCTGATGTTTTCCCTAATAGCTCCTCTGCCGTTCTCAGTATTATTGCGCTATTTTCTACCCACCAGATGTTCACATCATCTGCTAATCTAATGCTGTGCAGGACATTTTCTTTAAAACTCTGTCTTGTCTCTTGGTCTTTTTCGCCTCTACCACTTTATCTTGGGCTGCACCATAGTTTTTCCCTGTGCAGCCTGCCGTATCAAAAAATCAGACACAACTAACCTATGTTGTGAGCTAACAGTTTCTTCCTTTATGATCTCACAGTTCTTACTTCCACCAGATGGTTTCTTCTACACAAAAGAAAATCTATTTGAGTCTGTCTCCCTCCACTACTGTATGTTGCGTAATTTTTGCTTGTAAAAAAGGTGTTGTTTATTGCCAAATCAAAAGATAATGCAAAATCTATAAGTTCTCCTTCATTCACTTCTCCCATTCAATGTCCTCCATCAATTCTATTGATATATTCCCGACTGCGTCCAATGTGTCCATTCAGGTCACCTCCAATCACCAGTCTTTCTTCCATTTCTACTGATATAATCATCTCATCCATCCCCCTCCAGAATCTATTTTTAACTTCCTCATCACAGCCCACTTGTGATGCATAAGCACTGACTACATTTAGAATGTCCCCCACGGCAGAGTTTCATTATTCTACAGCTTTTTCTTTCAACCTCAACTACATTTTCCTTCACTTCCTTACTAAGAACAACCCCAACTCCACATCTTCCCCTTTCATCAGTTCCACTTTACAGCAACTTAAAGTCACTACCAACCTCTCTTGCCCTGTTTCTCTTCCTCTTTGTCTCTTGCACACACAAGATGTCGATTTTCCTTCTCTCCATAACATCTGCCACCTCCCTACTTCGTCCGGTCATGGTGCCAACATTCAGAGTTCCAATTCTAAGCTCTTGGACTTTCTTCTTTAACCACGCCCATCCCTGACGTGGTAGCCCTTGCCCATTTATCGTGGGTCAGGTGAAGCCCGCCCGCATCGCGTGAACAGGAAACGCCCTGGCCTTCTCTTGGCTGTTCCTGGCTACTATCCACGGTTTTGGCAGAGGTTTCACGGCCGGATGCCTTTCCTTCCACATCTTTTCATATTTATCATAATCAAAAATTACTTTGTTAATTTTTATAATGATCTAACTGATATTTTGATAAAAAAATTAGCATTGAGACTTTAAAACCATGCTTAGTGAACTGTATCTTTTTTTGAGCGAAGTTGCAAAATGTTTCGTCTTTGCAACTTGGCGTCATTAGAAATGTGAAGGCAAGAGTTGCCAGTTAGTGATTTTCGCACGAAAATCACTGAAATGGGGTCACACGAATTTTGCTGCATGATGTATCACAGCTCTTTCGCTTAGTTCCTTATTTTCTTTGACATTTACCATTTATCATTCACGTACAGAGTCATCATAATTTACTATCGACTTAATTTTTAATTGTTGTTAAAAATTTGTTTATTGAATAATGACCAGTCTTATTTGTTATCCAGAGTTAACTGTACCCACATTCATTGTTATTTCACACATATATATTCCATTCCACTCGTTACTTGTACTTTACTGTAATCACATTATTTCACACCGAAGCATGCCATCCAACTCACGCTTGCTTGGCAGGTTCTTGAACTTTTGGCTTGTTCCATAACAACACAGGCTAATAATAATAATAATAATAATAATAATAATAATAATAATAATAATAATAATAATAATAATAATGACGAGGTATTAATCAAAAGACAATGGGAAGCGAAAAAATATTCTGCGACTATCACCAAAAAAGAGAAACCTTTCACAAATGCTTTAAAAGGATGCAAATGCAATAAAGAGAGAAATACGAGACAATAACACAGGTCTTCAGAACCGGGTATCAAACGCTTTATATCTGAGGGCTTTGAAAAAGCCAGTATGATAATTAATAGAATTCCCTTTAGCTGCTCATGTCCATATGAAAACAGCGATTTTTATAACACCAATACTCAGTTCCTATTTTCAAATCGTTGTTTACTTTGAATTCGGGTAAATTGAATGTTTTGTGCTAGACGCCTTTACAACAGGAGCATTTACTTCACATTTTCTATTGTTTAATTTATGAGAAATTCTATCATATCCCAACTAGAGGATGTAAAGAGGAAATACTACTGAAATACAAAGATACAGGAGAGGGAAAATACATCTGAAAAGAACCAAGAGACTTCAGACAGAGAGAATATGAACAGGATGAATACATGAGAGATGAGACGTCTGGGTGGAAATGAAAAAACGAAAGATGAAAACTGAACGGGCCAGAATTGAAAATGAGAGAATGACGAAAATAACGAGGAACAGGAAAAATTAAAATTGCAGAAATACACCACTAGAAGTAGATTACAGTTCCTAGTTCTGGAAAATAAAAAATTTTAGGGAAGGATCTCTCTATGAACTTACTAACGACGGATAAGTAGTTCTTTTCACCAAATACGCGCGCGCGCGCGCGCTAAAAGTCCATGCTCTACTTACCGTACATGAATCCGTACTAGAATAAAAACAGGTCAACGGTACCAGTTACGACATAATTATAAGAAAAACTGCACCACAAGGAAGAAAATGATTAACACTCCAGCACGTGAATTCAGAAAATGAGGGTGGAATTTAGTAATTAGTCTAATAGTAAATTAAGATGATTCTTGGTTATGAATCCGTGCTGAACAAGACGAGCTTAATCCAAAAACCAAACAAGAGCAAAAAATAATCAAAGAATAAGGCGGTGGAAAAATAATATAAACGAGGGGCGACGGTGACAAGAAGGACATGTATAAAGAGCGAGGCAGAATTACCGGTGGGCAATATGGTCGTCAGGTAGATATTGATTTCGTAGCCAGGATGCATCTTGAATCCTGTGCTACCAAACCACTTGGCCAAGGGATTGCGTGGATGCTGACGTGCTCATGTACATACACAAATGCAATCGGTTTATATTTATTGAGTTATTTGCATGCGTTATGGGACAAATAAGTATGTAGATAAATAAAAGAATAAATTATTCCTAACATCTCATTACCAGAAATCGCATTTGCTGTCAGTTTACCTAGATTAACTTCACCCTGTTTTGTTCTTTTCTATAATCCCTCATAATATCTAGAGCTTGGTGCCTCGACCAACAGATAATCCCAAGGCGTGAATAAAATTTCCCTTTAGTTTTCATGGCCTTCACCTATTTACTGTGAGGATGACACTCTGTATTCTGGCGTCAAACAATAATGGTTATAGACGCCGGAAAATAACTATTTGGTAAAAAAAAAAAAACACTTGAATAAATCAACATTTTGATCCAATCATCACTCCATACATTACTTTTAAATAAATCCACGCTTTGCATCCATAACTTTTGTTATGGGTGTGAAGAATGAATGTATTTAAAATGTATATGGAGTGAATAAAACGATTTTGAAAAATGATACATCCATGCTTAACGTCCTTAATATTTGTTGTTTGATGTCAATTATATTTTTTCGCATAAACTCCAATGCATCACTCGTTCTGTAGTAACATCCTCCCCAGTTTCCCATTTATGATGGATTGTTTTTAAAATTACAAATTTTTCATTCATTTCTAGCCGCCCTTATATGGGTCGAAATCCTACAGACTCCACCTAGCCTCTGTAGATTTAGAAAAAAACTAATAAAATAAGCTCTAAATTTATTGGCTGTTTGGAATGAAATTTCAAAGCTCGGGGTGCACTTAAGGAAATACAGTAAAAGATAACAGTTTTACATTCTCCACATAATGTTTACGTTAAAAAATTAAGACCTGGCAAAACTATGCAGTGAAAACTGAACAGCAACTGACGAAGCAGCCACTTCATTCTAAATGCTGAAAAACTGATCGATAATCCAACAAAAGCGTCATATATGGGGCCATCAGGATGCGCAGCAACGTAATTGTCATGCTCAGGTGCATGTTCTATCGTACAAAGCAATATAATTGTCATGTTCAGGTGCATGTTCTATCGTGTGCAGCAATATAACTGTCATGTTCAGGTGCATGTTCTATCGTACGCAGCAATATAACTGTCATGCTCAGGTGCATGTTCTAAGTGCATGTTCTATTGTGCGCAGCAATATAACTGTCATGTTCAGGTGCAAGTTCTATCGTGCACAGCAATATAATTGTCATGCTCAGGTGCATGTACTATCGTATGCAGCAATATAACTGTTATCTTCAGGTGCATGTTCTATCGTATGCAGCAATATAACTGTCATCTTCAGGTGCATGTTCTATTGTATGCAGCAATATAATTATCATGTTCAGGTGCATGTTCTATCGTACGCAGCAATATAACTGTCATGTTCAGGTGCATGTTCTATTGTATGCAGCTATATAACTGTCATGCTCAGGTGCATGTTCTATCATACGCAGCAATATAACTGTCATCATCAGGTGCATGTTCTATCGCACGCAGCAATATAACGGTCATGCTCAGATGCATGTTCTATCGTATGCAGCAATATAACGGTCATGCTCTGGTGCATGTTCTATCGTATGCAGCAATATAACTGTCATCTTCAGGTGTATGTTCTATCGTATGCAGCAACATAAATGTCATGCTCAGGTGCATGTTCTATTGTGTGCAGCAATATAACTGTCATGCTCAGGTGTATGTTCTATCATACGCAACAATATAACTGTCATGTTCAGGTGCATGTTCTATCGTACGCAGCAGTATAATTGTCATGTTCAGGTGCATGTTCTATCGTACGCAGCAATATAATGGTCATGCTCAGGAGCATGTTCTATCGTACGCAGCAGTATAATTGTCATGGTCAGGTGCATGTTCTATCATACGCAGCAATATAATTGTCATGTTCATGTTCAGGTGCATGTTCTATTGTATGCAGCAATATAACTGTCATGTTCAGGTGCATATTCTATTGTAAGCAGCAATATAACTGTCATGTTCGGGTGCATGTTCTATTGTAGGCAGCAATATAATTGTCATGTTCAGGTGCATGTTCTATCGTACGCAGCAGTATAATTGTCATGTTCGGGTGCATGTTCTATCGTGCACAGCAGTACAGCTGTCATGCTTAGGTGTATGTTCTATCATGACCAGGTGAATGTTCTTTCGTGCGCAGCAATATAACTGTCATGCTCAGGTGCATGTTCTATCATGCGCAGCAATACTGTCATGATCAGGTGCATGTTCTATCGTGCACACCAATACAACTGTCATGCTCAGGTGCATGTTCTATCTTGTGCAGCAATACAGCTGTCATGCTCAGGTGCACGTTCTATTGTGCGCAGCAGTACAGCTGTCATGCTCAGGTGTATGTTCTATTGTGTGCAGCAGTACAGCTGTCATGCTCATGTGCACATTCTATCATGCGCAGCAGTACAGCTGTCATGCTTAGGTGCACGTTCTATCGTGCGCAGAAGTACAGCTGTCATGCTCAGGTGCATGTTCTACTGTGTGCAGCACTACAGCTGTCATGCTCAGGTGCATGTTCTACCATACGCAGCAATGTACCTATCATGTTCAGGTTCATGTTCTATCATACACAGCAATATAATTGTCATGTTCACGTGCATGTTCTATCACGTGCAGCAATACTGTCATGATCAGGTGCATGTTCTATTGTCTGCAGCAGTACAACTGTCATGGTCAGGTGCATGTTTTATCGTGAGCAGCACCACAACTGTCATGCTCAGGTGCATGTTCTATCATGCACTGCAGTACAGCTGTCATGCTCAGGTGCATGTTCTATCGTGAGGAGCACTACAGCTGTCATGCTCAGGTGCATGTTCTATCGTGAGGAGCACTACAGCTGTCATGCTCAGGTGCATGTTCTATTGTGCACAGCAATACAATTGTCATGCTCAGGTGCATGTTCTATTGTGCACAGCAATACAATTGTCATGCTCAGGTGCATGTTCTTCTCACAATATGCTTGGTTTCATTTTTTGTAACCTACAGAATCTAGTTTCAGGCAAGGTCCAGGTAGGATGAGCTAAATACTTATGTAGCATGGTATGGATACATATATTATACTATATTCAGTTTCCTTCTCTCTTTCACCCTGAAGTGGAGTGGCTTTGGCATTCAGAGATATTTATGGGTAAATTTTTTTTTATTTCTGACTTCTATGCTTTTTGAGAAAAATCTGGAACTGGGATTCCAGAGTAATCTCGCCAACGTCAACAATAATACTTTAAACGGGGGACGACCTAAAAGTTGCTGTGGCTATCCACATTCCTGGATGATCGAATGGAGGCAGATCTGGAAACTTTGTATCCTCAAGTCAACTACAGTAACATTACTACTTTGTACAGCTCAGTCAGTCGTGCAGCCACCACCATATGACAAAATAACCCTTTTCCGTTGCAACCATGTGACAACGGCCTACTAAGAGGGCAACACAACAGGGCCAAAAATCTGCATTATTAGTCAAAGAAAACCAGTTATCTACTGTTCAAGAATAATTTGATCCTCCATCCAAACGAGCTCCAGATACGTAAACATGCCAAAGAGAGACCTCAAGATGCTGTCTGTAAAAGGAACTGATGTGACAAAGTTTCCATCTCTCCAAGTAGGAACCGAGATACTGAATTATGGCAGGAATCATGGATGCTTAAGCATCCTAGAAGTCCCATCAAAACCATCCCGAGGACCCCTATGACTATGGGGCTCTCTGTCCTACACAATGACTGGTCACTGCCTCAGTTTCGACAGTTAGCTTTCCATACTTCTCCTACCTGTATTGGTAATACATTTTGTTTATAGTTTATCATATTCAGAATTGGATTCTGTCATCTTTCTCATTCAGTTTACAATTCAGGATTACGTTTTCATCACGTTTTAATTACTTCCGTAAGGCGTTAAAGGTTGCACTTGATAATTTTTCTCATTTTCAGTACAGTACCAAATCAACGGTTTATTTACGATTCACGCCTAGTGTAGTAAAATAAAAATAAAATAAAAATACATGAAAAAAAATACAACACAAACCCCAGGGAAAATCACTGCTTTATTAACTTTCTTCCCTACCCTTTTTGGGTAGGAGAGGTAAACACAAAACCTGGGTGTAATTAGCCGGGTAAGAGGGATATTTGTTGATTCTCGAGAGCATCTCACACACACACAGATGGAGGATACAGGGTAAGGAGTGGCCTGTCAGAAGAGAGCTCTCGAAGTATCTCAGCGTTGAAGGTGAATTAGACCCGATGAAATGTCAGAACTTTATTAATCAGTTTTATGCTACGCACAAGATAACCACTAAATCACTGCTACTGCTATTATTAGTACAGATATTGTTGTAAAAGATTTTTAATTCCAAAAGATGAGAAATTCACACATATATATATGTATATATAATTTATATATATATATATATATATATATATATATATATATATATACACACACACACACATATATATATATATATATATATATATATATATATATATATATATATATATATATATATATATATATATATATATATATATATATATATATATACACACACATACATATATATATATATATATATAGTATATATATATATATATATATATATATATATATATATATATATATATATATATATATATATATATATATATATATATATATATATATGCACATTAAATGAGTGAGTGTGCGTTTGGTGAAAGCTGATTCATTATGAAGGGCCTGGAGAGCAAACCACAAAATTTCCAGGTCAACTAAGACTTAGGGGGATTCAGTGATGAAACTGCTTTCCTTCTTCCTTAATGCATTCAAGAAACTTCATAACTCGACGGAAGTAAACACGACCTCAACGAATTCTCACTAGTAAGGAAGGCAACCCTTATCTCCGTTCCAAAGTCCATAATCTCTGCAATTGGGTCTGAATGATGATGTTAGGAACCATTAATATCTTGAGAAAGTGTACAAATAGTTTATAGAGTGTTTCAAGTCTTAAACTGTTGAAATGAATCCAGATTCACGAATTGACCTTACTGTCCTACGTCTGACATACGTAATTATTTTGTCATTCTTTGAGTAACAAGAATTTCTTATAAAAAAGGTCAAGGTACTGTATACTTTTTGGAACGTAGGGATGAAATGTTGAGAAGCTACTTATACTTTTCAAACCTTTTCAAGGACTACATCTCTGCAATGATTTTGTTCATTAAATTTGCTCGTAATACATCATAATTTTAACTTATACCTTATTCTTCTGATTAAACAATACCACAACATAGCATAAAAATTGTGAGAACGCGCTCTCTCTCTCTCTTTTAACTCAAAGTCGTAATGTAATACTTTCACTACACACAGTTACCGTTATTTATTACACCACCCTAGTGGCAATAGCTCCTGGCGAACAACTCTTCATGTACATACCTATGAATTACATTTATATCATATGGATTAATAAATTTAACAATAATACTCATCAAATAGAATCCAGTTGCAAGCAATGGTATTTTTCTACAAATTGCAAATTTTCCTTACGAAAATGATTTGCACACTTATTTATTTATTATGGGAAATTCTTACAATGAAATAAAAGCTTTACAGAGGTAACACTATTACTGTAGTACGGAATCCGAATAAACACCACCAGCATATCGAAAGACTGGTTAGATCTAATTTCATTTCTGCACAGATACATGTGATGACATGCAAAGCCATGCAAAAAGACTTTATGATGGTTGACTTTTAGCAAGGACACTAATACTGCCTGTGATTTATGCAACATATTTACCTCACAAATTTCTCCCGCTTCTTTATCTAGATTTAGAG
This sequence comes from Macrobrachium rosenbergii, assembly GCF_040412425.1. NCBI lineage: Eukaryota > Metazoa > Arthropoda > Malacostraca > Decapoda > Palaemonidae > Macrobrachium > Macrobrachium rosenbergii. The sequence continues at coordinate 24,131,324 of NC_089751.1, read as the reverse complement.
TTTCTTGCTTATTCGACTGATATCCATTATTCCAAATATATAAATTATTGTTTTTATTTTGCCATAGAATCCTTTGGTTTAGGATCATTATATGACAAATACCATATTTCCGAGCAGTCCAGGGAATTAATTATGCTTTTATGTACGAAGATCTAACTTCTATTATATATTACTTCAATTCTACTGTATTTTTATTTTCTCCTTGACAAGATTCCAGTTGCTACGAATACATTCCCTTGTAATCATTACAGAAATGCACGCCCAGTACCATTATCCTGTCTGTCGTAACAAACAACCAATGATAAAGAACCCCCGGGTTCTTTATCATTACATTCTCCTGTACCAGACACGGAGGTTATGCTCATTTCAAGCCGAGCACCACAACCTTTCCAAATTCAAAAATACCCTTTCAAACTCTGAATACGGCTTCATTATGTCTGCAGATATTGGAGTCGTCAGTATACCCGGCAACTGACAGTTTTTCCTTATTCCCCAGAGACTATGCAAATGGAGGCAACTTTACCTTTCGTAGAAGGGTTCAATACAGTAAAGAGACTGGTGAAAGAAGACAACACTGATTCACTAACTATTTGGCAACCAGGATTTAGTCAATAAAGCATTTCTATTAATATAACACTTGTCAGAACAAAACTCTTAACCTACCTCTTCTTAAAGGCTAAATGCTTTTCATGTTTTCAGAACAGTGTCTCTACTTACTGTCACAAACACGCGACCAACATATAATCGCACACTTGGTTGAAGACTCACTAACATAATACATTACACTTCTTATTAGGCTGTTAAGTTCTATCGTTTTTCTACCTGGGATAAAGAAAAACTATTTAATTGAAGTGTTATTATTTTGAACAACAGTTCTTTACATACTAATTTAGACAAGATATTATAGTCCATAATCAACATACATGCAATCCGCCAGTTTTTTTTTAGCAATGTTTAGTCATCTTTAGGAATCAGCTTAATTAACCCTTTCACTGCGATGAACGACTATTGCCATCTGTTGGAAGTTTTAAGAAATACGGGCCTACAGTACTTACCGGAAACATCTTCCACATCACTTGCAGAATTTGATAGGTTACTGGGGTTTTCATGATATTATGTAAAGTTGGATTCATGATATGTAAATTTTCTATATATAAATAAATTTTCATTTATTATATATAAATATATCTACATTTATTCAAATATATATATATATATATATATATATATATATATATATATAAATATATAATATATATATATATATATATATATATATATATATATATATATATATATATATATATATATATATATATAATGTTATATATTTATATACATGGTATCACAGTATATATTTGAATAAATGTAGATATATTTATTTGAAAAATTTATATATAGAATCCAACTTTATATAATATCATGAAAACCCCAGTAACCTATCAAATTTTTTTTTGTCTGTTATAGACCAAGTCATTATTGCATTCCTTGACTTTAATGAACTTAGCTTTTTGATGGGCAATGAACAGAGGGAAGTTGTTTTTACATTTTGTTATATCCTTATCCCTGAACGTACAATGAAAAATATTAACTATACAGAATGGATATTTACATATGAAACTAAACACAATCAGTACATGGATTCCTTTGTGTAAATAACATCATTGTTTCCTCGGCAAACATAAGTGAGTCTAATTTCCTTTCCGTCAGATTGAGGCTGGCTCCTACCGCCTCGTGCCAGCTCGTGAGAACTGCAAGTCTTTTCTGTAGTCTTTTGTTTGCTTTTTCCAAGTGTTCCGTCCTCATCTCGAGGTTCTTGAAGCCGCGGAGTGACGTTTCGTTCTTTGCCCGCAGATTTCTCAGCTCATCTTCCAAAAGAAGATTCCTCTCGTCCATGCTGCTGGCCAGCCTCGCCATCTCTTCCAGCCGGTGGTCTTTCGCTTGCAGTAAATTATCCTGCTGACTAAGCTTCATTTTTCTCTTGTAGCTGACATTGGAGGAAGCCATTTTCTTTCGACAGCTTTCCAACTTGCTCTTGCATTTCTCGAACGTTTAACTGGAGGTTTTCCTTCTCAGTCTTACAGTGGTTGAGTTCGTTTCCTAGTCCTCTGATTCCTTCAGTCATCTGCATCCTCTGTTCTCCCATCTCACGCAGTTCCGTGTCCAGCTGACTTGGTACTTCCTCTTGTTGACGAAGTTGACAATTAAGCTTTGCCAACTGAGCAGTCAGGCTCATTACTTTGTTGTTCGGGTATCACTTAGCTACTGGACAGCGGCACCGTTCTGAGTCAGTCGCTTATTTTCTGCTTTCATCCTCGTTATCTCGTCTCCCAGCATATTTATGCACATTTTCCTGAGCCGGCATCTCCTTCTGCGTCAGCTGCCTTTCGTTCTCAAGCAAAAGGATCTTGTCCTCCAAGATTCTGCTGTTCCCTCTTCTGCGTGTTAAACCGTCCTGTGTACGACTGCTTATCCTTCCTGTCTGTTTCCAGTTCCTTTTTTGTGCATCTATTTTTCTTTTTCCGTTTTATTTTCTTGAAGAGTGTTTTTCAGATCATAAACTCTTTTGGTTAAGTTGACATTCGCCAGTATCAGATTCTTCCTCTCTTCTCTTTCGAGACGAACTTCTCCCTGCAATGCTTCAGTTTTCCATTGTAATCATCATCTTCGATTTTCTGCTTCTTAATGTTGTCCAGTATGTTGCCTGTTACAGCGCTAGCCAATCCAAAAACAGCAACCAGAAGCAAATTCTTGATCCCAGAGGCGGCTTCCAGACCTGGGTCCATTTTGCCGGACAACAGCACACCAAAAACTGCTACTAGGCGGAGGCAAGGCAAAAGAAGTTGTAGACCCATTTCGGAGTCTAACGACAGAACCGACTCTTCAGCTTATATTCACCTCCTCACATTTTTCTTTCTGTGTTTTTCAGAACTTCACAAATTTTCTCTAGAAAAATCTAAAATTTTTCCAATTTATGCATCACTAAATCCGTAAAAAATATCAAATAACCTTGAGACTCGTCGTTATGGATTTCACATCATTAAACATAACTCTTAATCCCGACCATCTTTATCACTTGTATACCATCAGAATGACTCTTACTGGCTGCTCTAGGAGCAAGATCCCGTGCCGGAATAAGGCCAACTTATTTTCAAACATGTACACACCACACACCTGTCTCAGACCCACTATTGTACCAAACGTTTTACTCTCTCTCTCTCTCTCTCTCTCTCAATGATTGCGTAAAATGTTTGGGACGTGTATATGTATATTTGTATATATAATCTATATATATATGTATGAATGTATGTATATGTACATATATACATATATATTATAAATAAGTATATATATATATATATATATATATATATATATATATATATATATATATATATATATATATATATATATATATATATATATATATCACTCTAAGAAATCGAGGAAAAATTATTTGCTTCTGATTCAGAATCTGATTATGATATAGATGATTCTGACCTGGTGGAAAGTGAGGATGATGATGTTAATGATGGTGATGATGTGCTGATGTTGCTGTGCCATACACATGGACTGAAGTTGAATTAAATGATAATAATCCCAAAGAGGTCGATAGTACAATAATTTATACACTCATAAGGTAATTAGATTGACAATTTGACTCCTATGAATGCTTTGCTAAATTATTTCCCTAGGAAATAGATGATAACGTAAAAAAAGAATTAAATATTTCTATTTTATGATAGCCAAGAAGCAAACTTTGCCTAAAAGATCATGGTATGTTTTTATTTTCAGTTGAAATTAGTTCACAAACTTACCATTGAAAGTTATCTGAGTTAAAACACCTTCATATTAGTTACATCTAGTTTCAGAGCAGTACTTGCAAGGGACAGATATCAGTTTGACGGCGCAGAGAAAGGATGATTGGTATCATTGAAAAATAAAGACATCTATATTATTTTGTACATATTTTGAAGTATAGCATTTATACAGAATGTACAGTACAAGAAGTATTGCAAATATGGAACATGAATAATGATACACTGATAGTGTACTAACAGGATTACTTGTGCCACTAACGAAGACCTCAGAGTCAATGACTTTTCATTTTTTTACTTTTTCCAATTTTTAATCATTTACTGACGCATGATGTATTAATTGCAAGCTAAAATGAAGTTCATTCCTGAAAATATAGGGCTTAAAGGTGTAGTACATTTTTCATTTTTTAAGCTGGAACCACTTTCAAATGTGCACGTAGCTGGGAATGAGAGTCAAAATAAACTCCGCTGCGAAAGGGTTAAACCTTCCGTTTCAGACTTTGTTGAAGAAAATGTCTATATATACGAATCGTAATTTCCAAAAATCATTACCGATTACATGCCACAATTTCATATAAACAACTCAGCTGATATTCTATCATTAGTGGGGGACTTATTGTTACTTATACGGTGTTTGAGCAGGATCTCTCCGTTCGCAATCGACGTTAACCTCCGATTATAAACATTAGATTATCATTACAATCTTGTATATTTGATAGAAATTCTCCCCCCTTTCACTTATTTTTCGCTTACTTAGCCAGATAATTAATTCTTCCTATTCAATCGGTTTCTGAAGTCGACTACTGAATTTTATTCAATATTATCTTTAACTTGATTAAAGTGTCTCCGAATATTTCTGTTTCTTTATATTTTATCACTGGCACGATGCTGGTTTTCTCTAAAGCCTTTTAAAGGCTACTTTCAAAGAAATCTACCAACCAAACTTGACCGATTTTCCACCTTATCTGTTCTCATGTAGAACATCGTTATGCCCTCGAGCATTTTCCCACCAAACACAATCCTCGAAACGCTGCCCCGGCTTTCTTTCCCTTGACCAGGACCTCACGACATTCTGTATCGTTTTCAGTCTCTGAAGAGAAACTAATTTTCCAGACCCTTTCTATACTTCTATATCAGGATTAACTAAAAAATATACACATCCATTGTGATAATTAAAAGTCACTGGACCTCATGTTGTGTCATCGTCATTGAAGAAAGTCATTCAAAAAACCATTCTTAACTAATGTCTTCCGAATGCAGATTGAATACAGTTTAAAATGGAATTCAGTTTAAAATGGAAATGTATTTACTATTATGATTATGTTGTTCCATCGTACTTACATAAAAAAGATGGTTAAGGTGCAAGGTTGTATATATTACACGTTGACAAATTGTTCCGTAATATAGTGTATGTAAATACAGTTCCAAGTATTAAACCGTGTTGCCTTAAGGTAATAACACACGTCTTGTTCAAAAAAAATTTTTTTTTCTTTGAGCCCGAAGGTACAAATACGCGAGATGCAACATTCAATGACTTATGCTAATGGTCAGAGATGGTATTTACCTTCAATACCTTTCTCCTATCCGATCAGTGAACATTGTACTGCTTTAATTACTAGTGTACCAGACCCTCCTTTTAGCAAGACTTGTGTATTAAGATAGAAACCACAATCTACAGTCAGACTATGAAGACTCCAGATGTTTAATATTTAGCTCCTGGAAATAGTTACCACTAACAATAATGGATTACGGGCTGCCCTAGAGCAAGAGCCCGTGCCAGCACAAGGCTGGTTTAATCTAGAATGAACGAACAATAAAAGCATCTCCAAGTGTACTCTTTTATTTCTGACTTGGGTAATCACTGATACACTAATGATATTGACCTCCCTATAGGTATACCACCTGGGGCCTAAAATGCCCGTGGTGGGCAACTGAGCTAACAACCTTATCATAAAAGTTATGTTCAGTTTGATTTCTTGTCTTTACAAATTCCAACTGATATCAATTTGTAAATAGTAAAGCGTCCACATTATATTTTCCAAACCAATCAGGAAAACAATGAAACCCTCAAAAGAGAGATCAATCTAAGGAGAACCTTCCTCCTCAGCCTCTGAAACCGTTTTCTGCCGTACTTTATAGCAGTCCTTTTGCCTTGACGTTAGGCAGTAGCTATACCTCCCTTTTGCATCCCTCTTCTTGAAAACACTATCGCTGTACACCCAAGTAAATGTGAACTCTGCGCTGTGGTCGTCTCCGAGAAAAAACGCATTTCCATAAAATATCCCACCGTCCAGGATTAATTCCCAACAACATTTCCACGTACGTCAAATATAATAATTATTAAAGCCTTACTCAACCATGCTTCTTTCAAAACAACCACGATAACCATGTCGCGCCTGGATTACCAGAGGCATTTGTATCTTTTAGAATTAATTCTAGGCTGTTATCAGGTAAATCTACAAAAGCGCCCACAACCACATTCTCATTAAATTCGATACATCTATTCAGCAACACTTGATAACACCAACTTTAGTCGGCATAAAATGTATTCACTCACTCGAGTTGATGGACAATTCAATTATTCCCTTGCTGCTACCAACATTCAAGTAGGGATCGCAAATCTCAGCAATATAAGAGTTGATATAAGCCTTATTCCCAGTTCCGTGAAATGTTTTGTAATATCAGCACCTTCTTTGAGAGAGAGAGAGAGAGAGAGAGAGAGAGAGAGAGAGAGAGAGAGAGAGAGAGAGAGAGAGAGGGGCGGGGGGGGAAGGGTTGCGTGTGTTTTAACAGCCTCTTTAGGGTTCCTTTTTTTTTTTATTTTATTTACCCTCCTTTCTTTCTGCCCCTTTCAAGACCGTCAGGCCTGCTCCATTAGCAGGGAGCATGCTATGCCTACATAGGGACTCCATCCGAGGTCTGTCTTCCGCATGATTAGCTGCAAAGCACGCCTTCACCGAAATATTTGGCTCGGGTTTATTAGCCTTGGATAGAAAAGGGGCCTTTCTAGCAGCTTCTGCAATAGTGGAAAATAGCCCACCTACTTTCCTATGACTAACGTGAAATATAGAGATGGCGTCCACACCTACCTCTTTCAAAGGTATTCATAAATGCCGACTCCTAATGTCCTGTCCCGACGCCAGAGTGAATGTAACTGAGCATTTCACACACACACACACACACACATATATATATATGTATATATGTGTATCATATACATGTATACATACATATATACATGTGTATATATATATAATATATATGTATATATATATGTATATCATATATATATATATATATATATATATACATAATATATATATATATATATATATATATATATATATATATATATATATATATATATATATATATATATATATATATAATATACACATACCATATACAATTCCCCAACAACACAAAGGTCACAGCCACTATCAAATCTTAACTGCTGAGTTTAGGATGAACCCTGTCCAGTAAAATTTCCACAGCCGCATTCAAAATCCGATGACTTAGTATTTTCTTTCTTTTGTGACAAACGCACACATCGATATATACATACATACAAATATATATATATATATATATATATATATATATATATATATATATATATATATATATATATATATATACAAACACATATATAGGTATGTGTATGTATATAAATAATTTAACAACAGTCAATAAGTTATTCATAAATGGTTACGCACATGGCACCACTCACTTCATTGAACGTCATTTCTCTTCCGTTGTGATCCGCAACACAGGGATTCATCATATAAAATTCGTGTTATGGACTTGTATGCCAAAGGAATGAATGTAGCTCAACATTTTACATATACATATATGTGTATATATATACATGTATATGCATTAATATATACATGCATATACGTAAAATGTTGAGTTACATTCATTCTGACGTCGGGCCAGGACATTAGGAATCGTCTTTTATGAATACCTTTGAAAAATTCGAAATTCGTGTTACGGATTGTATGCCAAAGGTAGCTTTTATTTATCCCAATGGTAGAAATAAAATCAAGTTTTGATTAGTCTACCTGCCCTAGGGCTCATACGAGTAATGTCGATATAAACAGGAATTATTATACTAAAAAATACTCAAAACTTTTTCTAAAGTTGTTACAAAATTTAAAATAAATCGTGTGTTTTCATTTTTGCTTCTTTATTCGGAAGCTTTGTTTTTAACATTGATAGTTGTTGTTACACGGCAGTTCTTTCCTAGCAGTGTTATATAACATTTGTATGCTGCCAATATCAGATGGTGTGTTTACAAATTATATTAAGTTCTTGGACGTGATACAGTCAATTCATTGCACTGGGATTAAATTTTTTTCATATTTTCAGTCCAATTTCCAGTTTTGGTTCACTTTTTTTATTGTGGTATACAGTGTTCTCGCATCTGTCAGGTTATGGAATGAATGTCCCTGTCAGGTTATGGACCTGAGGGATTTTCAGGATTTTATTCAGTTCAAGTTTTAATACGTAAATTTCCCTTTGTTTTCTTGCATTTTAAGCCTGTTTTTAGTTTTCTTCAATCATATCTTTCTCCATGATGAAACTGTGGCCACATCTTAACATTTTTTATCTATTCTATCTTTTTCTTAATTTATTAATGTATTATATCTTTTTTGTAAGTGGGATGTCTTCTTTCTGTATTTCCCTTTACCCTCATCTTACTTCTTCCTAATGAACACCATATTCTTTGGAAGCTTGAATTCCAAGTCAATGGCATTATTATTATTATTGCGCTTATTCCATATGGATAGGTTTCATCTTCTGAATAATAATAATAATAATAATAATAATAATAATAATAATAATAATAATAATAATAATAATAATAATAATAAGAGTGCACAGTGCAGTTTTCCCAGGGCATCTGGTACTGTAACCCCCTATATCTTCCCATCCATGAATAATGAATTCTAGTGTTACCAGTAATCGATTCGGCTTCCAGCTAAAAAGCATCTGATTATCCTACCTTTCTCCTTCTCCCTTCGTGTAAGGGGTTTTTCTTCCCGAACTAAATCCCCATTTTATGTTACTACTTGCCCTGCAACATCACCGGTGGGAAGGTTACTTCTGATTTTTTTTTTCTAACCATCTTTCAAGAAATTCGATATGGAAGTCTATATCATTAGCATTGTCTTAGATACATAATGGAGATTAAACCATTTTTGTACTTGGTACTGTTATTCTCTATAACAGGAGTACCCAATTCATATGTGAACCTGCGAGGAGTATGCACCATACATTCATCGAAATATAACACACACACACACACACACATACATACATACATATATATATATATATATATATATATATATATATATATATATATATATATATATACATATTTATATATATATGCATATCTGTACATATAGTTATATATATATCTATATATACATACATATATAAAGATTCAGATTCACAGGTGTAGTAAAAGTAATATACAACTGAAAACTTTAATATCACTTAAGGTAGAGATAAGAATATGCAATTCGTAAAACATGTGCGCCTGAAATTCTGAGCGTTCAAACTCATTTCTCAGTATTCTTGTTGATTTTCAAGTTTTACACAGACATCAGTTGGCCTTGAAAATAAGATACAGATGAAATATCTCTTAACGCTTTAACTTGCTCTTCCCTACCACAGAATAATATGAGATTCAGCTACTTGTTTAGTCAGTGTGGGGGGGGGGCTGAAGTTAAACTTCGACAAAACTAGGACCTCATTGCTTTACTGATACTGCATGTGCTTCCAATCAGAGATTCACTGTAATCAGACGACACTGTAATTATTCTGAATATATCTGACGAGTAGCACCATCTAACCTCCACTGCTACCACAGAATATGGCTGTGTACGTCGAGTGTTTGTAAGGATGATGGTACTGTTTTGCCGTTGCTTCATCTTCTGATAAGACACTGCAATATCCTAAGGGAAACTGCTCGAAATTGTGGTTTCCATCTTATCCACCAAAAGTCAGTAAGTCTGTGTCCCCATTAGCTGGACCTGACTCACAACCCTATACACAAACCTGATTGCGGAAAAGCGTAAATGGAAATAAATATTTATTTATAATTATCCCCATAGAATTTTACAAATCACAATACCGCGAAATAATGACAGGAATCTCGTAATGACGATACCCTAGAAAAACCTGAATGTAGCGTAAGTGGCACATTTGTTATATAAGAAAGAAAAAGGCTTGTTTTCTCAAGGTAAAGGTAAGATGCTTATGTTGAGTGGTCATCTGCCATCAGCATCATAAGAGCCATCCCAAATCATGAAGGAAAAGTGCATCGAGAATAGTTCGGTCTCCTCTTCAAGTGGGGCTGGTGCTTACAGTACATGACGGCTAAGTCCTTTTACCTTTATTCCATTATAATAACGCTTGCTATGCTTCAAGTTACAAGAGCACTCTCTGCATTTAAATTCGGTAACAGTGTCTTGGTGAAGTTTTCTTTTGTACTGCCAGGTTGTGATAGAACTCCATGACTGAAGGAAAAGGCAGGGAGGAAATATTAGCTGATAAAAATGTCTAACATAAAAAGTTATAGAGAAACATTCCACTGAAATGAAAATTTGGAATGGCTCCTCAAGTACAAATACTGAGACATTTAATTTCCTGAATCTTTCTTAAAAATAAAAGAATGTATGGAACACACAAACAAATGATTTTCTTACCGATGGAGAAATTTGCAATTACGGAGGAAATACATTTATTAATGATAGCATTGACAGGATTACACCGCAGCTATCAATTATGAATTATCAGTATTTCTAACGACATTCCGAATATTGCCAACGAATAGTGATTGACAGGTCCTCCTCCAAAAATTATGGCTTGGCCGGGGTATCCAATATCGACTTATTGTGACATCTTTCTTTTATTTAACCGCCCCCCCAAAAAAAAAAAAATTATCGGAGCTCTGCTTTCTCAGTATCCTTTCTGCTATATATGAATAACATTTAAATGAACAAATTAGATAACAGCTCCCGAATCACCAAACAAATAAATAAATGAGAATGAGAGACAACAAAAGGTGAAACAAAGTTTGAAGTGAGTCTCCTGGATGCAAACCGTCGCAAAAGCAAAAGGAAAAACAGCGATTTATTGTCCTTTTACCGGACTAAGAATGGGTAAGAAAAGGCACTCACGATTAAAGTATGAATAAAACTTACTCGAACCTTTTTCATTGTGCAACGGATGCAGTATTTCGGATTAATCTACTTTTAGAAGATCTATATTCAATGTAGATTATCAGATACCAGCCTTGGCCAGCAAGTAATTAAAATATCAGGACTCCTACGTGTAACATAATAGCATCAGCTAGCCTGGGCCTTAAAATTAAAGGAAGGGTGGGGGGGAGGGAAGGAAAATAACTGAGATGGCAAGCAAGAAGTGACAGACAGCAAAGTTAACACAAAAATTTCCTACTCAGGATGAATCGATGATATGAAAATTGGAGCTGCATTACCGCAATCATCTGGAATGATGAACTGAAAGTTCTCATTGGAAACAAACGACAGTACATTGACTATCAAGAAAAATAAGATTGATTTCCGCTTCCCTGGCGAAAGCCAAGAATTAATCTTTCCAATATTACGCAAGAATTTTTCCATGAAACAGTTCAAGAAACAGAGTCTGGTAATCGCTATGGGAATAAAGGACATCTTTTAGAGAGAGAGAGAGAGAGAGAGAGAGAGAGAGAGAGAGAGAGAGAGAGAGAGAGAGAGAGAGAGTCCTCATCCATGCAAACTATTGATGTTTTAACAGGTTTGTCTCGAAAAGTCCCATTTAACATCCATTTTACAAAAAGGGTGACCATTCCACTGACCATGTATTATAGCAACGGAGCCGTCGTGAACATGAAATTTTCATCGAACACAAACCGAAGGAAAATCGTGATTCGCTTCCCATCATCCCTGAACTTGAATAACAACACAATTTCGCCTGGTCTGTTCTCTTTAAGAGCGAATCACGGTCTAAAATATCAAGCCCTTGAGCAAGTTTAATAACTGGCATCATAAACGATTACAAAAATCAACAAAATCATTCGCCATATGATTATCATATCTCGGTCAAGTCCACTCAACAGGGAAGACTGTAAATACGAGTATGACCCACATTTGCAAGGTTTCTGTTACGATGAAATGGGACTATTTAATCTACGGTGCGGGCTTGCCGATTTTCATTATATTATTATATATACGTTAGTAAGTGGGTGGTAAAGTGGGCCCCAGGGGGCGTCAGCAATTTCCAGGGGAGGCGCGAGGCCTAGGGAAAATTTAAAAGCTCTAGAATTATATTCGTTATTTTCTTAACAAGAGTGAGGAATTAATGTTCAGAAGTTTATAAAAAAAAAGGAAAAAGTATCGCCTTCTAACATTAGTTTCCTGAAGTCTACCACTTTAGTTAGACTCGCTAGGCTTACCACTATTTTGTAATTATTTATACCTCCCTCCCAATCCCTCGAAACCCCTTCTCTTTCTCTTTTTTTTATTTTCCTTTTAATCTGGGAGGGAATTTTACTCGTAGATGCAAGGGGGGCGTGGAGGGAAGTACCAGCTCTTAGAGGGGGCGTGGTAATAAAAAAGTTGAGAACCACTGGTGTAGAGGGATATAAGACCCTAACCAACGTGAAGTTTCCAGTGATAAGCGAATTAGTTGCCATGACGACGAATCGTCATATCTTCCTAAATACCAATAGGAAGTTTAAAGTAAGGAGGGGAGTCATCAAACGAACGTCTTCATTCACATTCATCGAGAACCGTCCGGCCAATCATCAGTTATCTCGCTAACACGCACAAAGGCAAACAAACGGATACTGGGGAATTATCTGATTAGAGGAATTTATAAATAAAGGGAAGCCCTTCTAGCGAACAAAATAAAGTAATTGCTGATGAATAAAAGGACAAGAAAGATGTGAGAGCCACCCAATATTTTTTTTTTCTTACAAAGAATGAAATGGATTCATAAGCTTATAGCATGTTTCTTCTAAAAGCTCATCCTTACCTATAAAAAAAATTTGGGCATACAGAGTTCTTCAATAAGCAACACAGAAGGAAGAGAGAGAGAGAGAGAGAGAGAGAGAGAGAGAGAGAGAGAGAGAGAGAGAGATACAATGGAACAAGTAATGCTATTTCTTTTTTAAATAATACTAAACGCCTCCTTCATGGTTAAGAAAATAATTCCTGTTGAAAATGAAAGCTGTCTTTTGTTACTCTGCTCGGTGTAAATTCAACGACGACTTAAAACTGATTATTCAAATGCACTTTTCTTCGAAACACTTGTATTACTTTATATACAAACACAAGTCGCAACATAATGACAACAGCACATTAGTAATATAATAATCATATCGGTGCAAACTTCCAAACAGATGATTTCATTGTTTTAATTCTCAACTTCTTGAAACTTTATGTTAAATAGTGTACTAACTTGAACCGAAGAGAGACAATAGACATGTCCTCATTCAAGTACAGACATAGTGAGGGTTCAATGATTTAATATGTGTGTAATTAATAAAAATGGAAGAGAAAGAAGAAAACTGCTAACAGAAAAGTGATTTAATTAATACCCAGAGATCTTCTTGCTCAGTTTCAACAAATGAAACAAATGCCAAGATAACTGTCATGCATTATAAAAGTTACTTCACATCCATGATTTTGTCATTCCTAATTCGAAGGAAGTGTCAGCAAAGACAATTCCATCAAAAGAAGGCTTAATGGTTTTTAATCAGCTTCATTCCCTGAAGCGCGCTTCCCCTGTATGGCGTCTGCGTGCCAGATTCCTCTTTTATGACAGTTTGGTCCCTTTGACTATGAGGCACTTGTTAACTGCATACCACTCAGTCTTGGAGATCTCCAGGAATCGATTACGAACTGACTCTAGAGGAGGGAACGGCGCGCTCTTCTTCCATAAGCTCGTGGAGGGGATGCTGTTTGTTCGTCAGTCTTGTTTCAAGAAATGCCTGTCCTTTGGAAGGCGAACCCAAGTCTCTTTTGCTTTGTATTAAAGTTGTAGAGTTAAGTCTGGTCACTATCAGTGTTTTTATGTAGCTAACATCAGTCATTAGTCTTTCAAGATACTATACCAAAGAAGTATGAATAATCCTATAACAGTACTTTGTTAACTCATTTATCTGGAGAAAAAATACAAGCTCAAATTTGGAATTTGTGTATAAATTGTTTCATGTTTATTGTAGGACAGATATAATATTTCTTTCAAATGATTTAAAGTCAGATGCAGTTTGAAATAATGGCGTCACATGTGAATTAGGTTTAATACTCATTTTTGACTGGTGTAATCATTATGTATGAAATGGCATAACATTTTAAGCTTTAAAAGTATCAAGTTTAGGAGGGATGTTAGAGAGAGAGAGAGAGAGAGAGAGAGAGAGAGAGAGAGAGAGAGAGAGTTTATCGGTTGTCATTCAGTTATCCTGGGCAGCGCCGGGTTGGTGTGTGTGTGTGTGTGTGTGTGTGTGTGTGTGTGTGTATGTATATATATATATATATATATATATATATATATATATATATGCAGAATCTACTATCACTTTTACCAGACACATACTGTATATATATATATTACAATGCCCTCTTAACTTCTGGGGTTACGCGTTTTTGGATATTCTTGTTATGTACATCCAAACACAAGAAACTGAAGAGACAGTATTTGCCGGTCGAGAGACGACCTGGTTGTTCGCGAGGCAAAACAGTCTCAAAACACTCAGAAAAATGTAACAGTATTTATTACAAGCATAAAAAAAAAAAAAAAAAAAAACTTAAATCATATATTATATATATTATATATATATATATATAACATACAAAATATATATAGAGGACAAAATATATATCCTCAATATATATATACATATATATATAAATATAAAAACTAAATATAATATTTGACAAGAAAAACTCTCTCATAAATCAGGGTGGATCCCCTCAAAATCTTTCTTTCTCTCTCCAACCCTCCCTAACCTCTTTCTTTTCCCTAAGGTAGAAACTTTCGAGAAGACTTCCTCTCCCTCTCATTCTCTTCTTCCTCTCCTCTACTCTTTCCTAATCATACTCTCCTCTTTATTTCTCCAACCTCTGTACTCCTTCAAAATACCATAACAAATCAACTCTCTTTCTCTCACTTCCTCTCCCTCTCAAAATTTCTTTCTCTCAACATATACATCTCTCCAACCCTCCATGTCTATTTCCCTCTTTTTCTCCCTAACACCTCCTGACTCTCTCTCACTTCCTCTCCTCTCACTCTCGTCTGTTACCCTGTTCCCAACCCCAACCCCTTTGAATGATGTCTTACTCCCACAGTATTCTTTTCCAGTTACTAAGAGTTCAGAGCCGATGAAACACGGTTTTTCGGCAACACCTTTTATCAAAGCATCGGATAAAGGTGGAGTTGGCAAGTGTATATTTATAAACAATTATTGCAGGTTAGCTACCTAAGTTCAATAGCACTTACCAAGCACTGGACGAGCCATCAAAATCGCAGGAGGGTTTTGAACACAATAATGACGTTAACCATGACGTCGTCCACAGTGAAAAAGTTTCATATGGGGAAAACGTCTCTTCACTGTGGCAGGACCTGACTTGGCGATGGCATATTCATAATTGATATTAGCACCCAAGACCAAGAGAAAGGGAAGGTTTGCTCACTTCCCCAAAATCCTGACTAGGTGGAGCTTTGTCTACGAACCTTATTGATCTGAGGTGAAGTCAATGACGCCATTCACGAAGATATGTCATCGACATAGTCGCCAGCAAGAGGCAAAACACAAAAACTTGTCTCTCTTGGCCTTTTTAATACCAATACAAGGCTTCAGGGATATCAATGATGGCGAAACGATTGTCATCGTCCTTGATAGCATTATCATTCTCAATAATTTTATATTATTATTATTATTATTATTATTATTATTATTATTATTATTATATATTATTATTTTGTGGAGGTTTCATTGCAATCCACAGCAGAATAGACTAAGTTGTTCATTTCTTCCATTTTCTTGATATATTGTTTCTACTTTACAAATAATTCAGTGCAATAGTTCATCCACATAATGAACCAGTCTATAGCTCATTTGTTAGATCTACATCTATTCAGGGCGGGAATACAAAAAGACAATCCATTTTGTTTATCTCAGGTTTTGACACTATAGCCTTCTGTTTGCAGCATGTCAGATTTGCTAGAAGTAGAATTTAAATGAAAACAATGATGCCTCATTTCCTCAATTGTTAGAGTTGCAAAGTCAACGCCATTGTTTTATTTCAGTTAATGTAACCCATTGTTATTTTTCTTGGTTTTTATTAATATCATATAACACCTAAACAGCGCTTGTATACTCGCTGCAAATAAAAGGTACTGGTAGGAGTCAAGATTTTGAGGGCAAGCTATATTATTTACCTGCTTCAATATCAATCAAATGTAACACGATTTATATTGATATGCATGGAAAGGAAAATATATTGAAATCAGTTTGAATGAGGAATATATTGTTATAATCACTGTGTTTTAATAGATATGTTTTGTACAAATAAAACATCTAACACTATACATAATTAATTTACAAAATGTCTTTCGTCTCACTCTCGAGGAGGAGGTCATCATCCACGTTTTCATCGTCGCTAGCGAGATCTTAATGACTGGTCCCAACCCTCATGGATAATGTCCGATTTCAAGTACTCTTCCTCAAAATGACGTTTTCCCTAAAGCTCCTTCTACTTTTGGGGCGGCCTCAACCATTACCCACCATAGAAATAATTACCTCTTCCTCTCCCTCTAAATCTTTTCAGGTCTTCTCTTAATACAAAGTCTCCTAGCACAAATCAGTCTTGCAACCTCGGGACAATTCCATATCCTGCTGGCCATTAACATTTGTCGAAGCCTAAATTCTTTAAGCATTTAACTTCATATCCATTCACCGCCTACCTGGTGGATGGGCTCTCTGACGTCTATTTTCGTCACGAACCCTTTTAGAATCCTTGTCTGTGATTTTTCGGTCCCCATAACACTTCATTTTACTCTATAAATATCAAAACTATCGAACTCTCCCTCTAAATAATACTTGCAAAAATTAGGTAGGGTTATAAACCCTGTTCCCAACCCCAGCTTTATCCGATGCTTTGATAAAAAGTTGTTGCTGAAAAACCGTGCTTCATCAGGTTCTTTCCCTCAGTTAGTAAGTCATATGTATACCGAAATTAAGTATGATAATTTCGTAAAGTTACTAAGTCTACGGGCATAACCAGCCCAGTTTCACAGGCAGAACCAGCCACATTTCAGAGAAGCCCTTCCCACCCTCACACCCTTTGGTGCCATTTGGTGCTAGTGATGTCTTACACCCAGTGCTGATTTCTAGATTGTAAGTCACACACACACACACACATACATACATACATACATACATACATACATACACAGTATATGTATATATATATATATATATATATATATATATATATATATATATATATATATATATATATATATATATATATATATATATATATATATATATATATATATATATATATATATATATATATATATATATATATATATATATTTTATAAATATTTTATTAGCAGTTCGTCCTCTCTTCCTTGCTTTAATTGAAATATAAAAAGCTCTTTGTTAAAGTAAGAGGGAATACCATGTAGGAAGAAGCAAGCGAGCCGGAGTTTTTTTTTACTAGATCCCCACCATCAAAAGGGGTAGGAATTTTAGTTTAGAGGGATATCAGACAAGACAGGTTTTGCTAGGACCAATCTTAGCTGGATTGTACCTTAAGCTCACTTTTCTATGACCTTTGTACTGGCGAGTTTTTGTCATTTTACAAACGCTACCTGCTCCCGTGCTAAGGCAGTTTGGGGGAGGAGGTTGAAACAAGCACCCAACCCTGACCCAGCTTCGAGAGTCTTAAAACAGCCTTCGCAGAGGAAAGAAGTATATCGGGTGTCTCTCATAGCCCACTTTGTTCTTCCCCCCTTTGTCTAACAACCGGGGAAATTGCCATTCCAATGGACCCAGGGGCTTTTGATTCACATGATCACTGCATTATCTACTCCGGCGGTAAGTCTGAATGTGACAATTACTCCCAGTTCTCTTTTCCTTCAACTTAAACTCTCCTTTTCGTGTTTCAAGTTTCCCTCTCTTAAACAGTCACTGACTAAGCAAATCCTAGCAAAACCATATCCCATTTATGAAGTTAAATATATTATGTACAATTTTTGTTGCCTAGTGGAAATTCATAAATTATCCTCCACAGTGGTAAAGTAATATTCTTGACCTAAGATTCACCCCTTGCAGTTAATTAATTACTTTAATTAATTACAAGTGGGAGTTTCTATGTGCACACCTTGGACCTGGCCACCATCTTGTTTGGAGAAGAATTAGCATCCTTGATACCAAGAACCTCAATTCAAGCACTTACAATTGCCTTATAGACGCGTCACAATAGGCCCCAAGCCATTGTGTTATTCACCCCTTTATGTTGAAATATCTTGTGTCTGAAGTGGGACGAAGTCAGAGCTGTTGTTAGCTCCCATAAGAAATCAGTTACCATTTTACCTTGATGAAACTAGTTGTTTGAATAATGTTGCTGATTTAGTTCATGTGTTCAGAATAAATCACTATATTCAGCAACTCTAGTCTCAACTGGTGACCTGATTGAATTACATTAATTATGAGTCTTTTTTTAGCTAACTTTCAGCCTTAATTGACAGGATTACGTGGATCTTAGGTTATGCAACACAATATAAATCACAAAAATTAATCAAACTCATCAGCTGAAGGACTCACGTATATATATATATATATATATATATATATATATATATATATATATATATATATATATATATATATATATATATATATATATATATATATATATATATATGCCGATGTATCACACAAATTTCGTGAAATATCATATTTGCTGGTTCGCCATAATGAGCAGAAAATGAAAAGCTAAGTCCAGAATACTTTCGTGTATTTGCTACACATTTTCAAGGTACACCTGAAAATGTGTAGCAATTACACGAAAGTAATCGGTACTTTGCTTTCATTTTCTCTTCCTTATGGCGAAGCTGCATACACACACACACAAATATATATATATATATATATATATATATATATATATATATATATATATATATATATAGTAAAGACAGATAAATATGTGTATATATACATTTTATTTATATATATATATATATTATATATATTATATTATATATACATATATATATATATATATATATATATATATATATATATATATATAAAATGTATATATACACATATATT
>NC_089751.1:24044634-24107134 GCF_040412425.1 Macrobrachium rosenbergii | reverse complement strand
CTCAGTGACCTGGATAGTCTAATGGCCATTCACCCAAAAGCAAAAATGAAATCGAACAGGTGAAACATCCTAGCTCGACACCAGCGAGTCAGCCGGGTAGAAGGACTGCAACAAGGTCACACCCAAAGGGATGGCAGTGAACAAAGAGCTGAGAATGGAAACGATGCTGGCAACAAGGGACAATCACTCAACAATGCCCTTTTGAATGGAGTTGTTGAAGACATCGCGTCTAAATTTCTTTCTTGCGTTCGCTCTCTCGGCGTCAGAAGAAGCTCATTTTTGTACTCCAGCATCAAAAATACAATAGAATCAAACACACGCCTAAAGTATCTGTAAAATACATACTTGTCATATCATTCAGTCAGGGTGACCGATTGATTCATGTTTTACATTACCCTTCAAATGACGTGAGAGCCCCCACGACATTTCCTTCCCTGCATACCTCGATCCTCCCACTAGCAAGGTTAGTTATATTGTCCACCACTGTCTTCAGTTATGAGTTTTCTATCAGAACTTTACAACTTCGCTCATCGTTAGTTCCAATAGTGAGAGGAGTATAGTGAAGGGGTAGAACGCCGACAAAAGGCATTTAATCGACATTACATATATATATATATATATATATATATATATATATAAAATATATATATATATATATATACATATATAAATATATATAAATTTTTCTATGTAAGCTAACAATAACATGCTCGACTCGACGACCACCGAAGTAGCAGGTCAACGCTCAGTCGATACACATGCATTTATATATATGCATTTATATATATATATATATATATATATATATATATATATATATATATATATATATATATATATATATATATATATATATATATATATATATATATATGTGTGTGTGTGTGTGTGTGTGTTTGTGTGTGTGTGTGTGTGTGTAAAGGATCTTCAGTATAGTTCTCTTTCTCGCGTACTGTTCCGTATTATTATTATAGGCCGCAACCCTAGTTGGAGGAGCATAATGCTACAAGCCCGGGGACCCAAACCTGGGAGAGTAGTTCATTATAAAAAAACGAAGCTGAAAACTATGAAAGAGATTTAATGAAAAATAACATACAATGTACATAAGTAAAATAAAATATAAGATAACTAACAAATAATCTATGAAATGAGACTCATGTCAGCCCACTCAACGGAAAATCATTTGGACGATGTGAACCATATTAATATCATGGAAAAAAAATTTTAAACATTTCCTTAGGATAGATGGGTCTCCAAAAATCTTGAAAAACTTATTTTTTGTACAATTGATATTGCAACTGATGAAGAGCAAGACCAAATGTTCCACAAAAGTGAATTCCCAATCAAGAACGAGACAGAATTTAAATGAGCTGGATATAGTTAAACAGCCACTGTCAATGGACAGATCTGGGTAGAGGGGAGCCGATATCCTGAACCTGCTACAAATAACACTTTGAAATTTTTGTGTTTAACTTCATCCCCAATAGTTTTCACCATGTACTGATTTTAGCTAAATCTCTGAAGATTCAGCTACCAAGGTCTGCAATTTCGAGCATCATCTGTATCAGCAATAAGCTTGTTTCCTAGGACAAACTACATATCGTACTTGTCTACTATAAAAAGAAATGGGTCAATAACACTATCCTAGGGAACACCAGATTACAATCCTCTCGAGGTAGAAACGGTTTAAACAAGATGGCACTTATAAATATATAAAAAAATTCACCATTTAAACGTTATTTAGCAATTTGCAAACAATGATCCATATTCAACATCTTTCCGTTCTAAAATTATGGCATTATCTTTAAAAGTTACCATCCACGAGTATTATCGAATTTTGCACATCTCGACTTTCTCTACGATACATTATACCGTCAAACACAGCTCAGCGCCGAAAGCACGTAACACATAGGAAAGCCTCAATGGCCGGAGAATGACAACAACAACAACAACTATATTCAGGGTAAATCCTCACGGAAATTGCCTGATATTATGTTTGTACAATTTTACAAAGCTATAAACTCATGTTTACCGAAAATACCCACTACGTCTGTCACTTCAGAGCGTCTCAAAATATTTATTTTCTGTAAATAAAATGGACGAATTTGGTAAACACCTATCTGGAAGCAAGTTACATGAAATACAATTAAAAAGCAAGTATTTTCAATGTGCCATCAGCAAAATTCATATTGAAAAATACAATTACCGCCCACTTTCGCCCCAGAAAAGGTAATCCTTTCACAGGGAATTTATGAATATGAAATGAAAACAAAAACCAGTTACGATGCAAATAAAAACAAATGACAGAAAGATAAACAAATTAATATAATAATAAATATGAAACAGCACCATGTCGTCTACACGTGACCCACAAAAATAATTGAGCTCGAAACAGACAGGTATCCCGGAATAGTTCATCCTAAACGTAACAACTGCAAATGATAAGGTCTACTACTTTTGTTACTGTCAACTGGTTGACACGATTACCGAGATGGTAGCTTGGCAAATATAATACATACACATACACATATTCATATATGTATATATATATATATATATATATATATATATATATATATATATATATATATATATTGTATATGTATATATATGTATGTGAGTCTATTTGATGGTCTGTAGGAAAAAGAAATGGGAATAAACCCGTTCAAGGAAATACAAAAGTAAATTCTTTTTTGTACGTTTCCTACAACTAAGAATTTTTTAACATTTTTTTTTGTCTAATTTTCCAGTTTAGTTTAGTTTTTCGTCAATACAGGGGAAAATTCAGTTATTTGCTGTATGTTAATCTGTATGAATTAAATTTAACAAACGAACTCAGAGTTAGTAACTTCATGAATAAGAATGGTAGATATAATAGGACTGATATATTAAACAAACGTCTATTCTCGTAAGTTAGGGTGGCTTCAGATAGAAAGAAAACAACAGTTACAGTTGCATTCATTCTTTTAACGGAAGCGACAAGGACGAACCCTCAAAAATAATTCCACACACACAGCACTTTCTAACCTACACTTCAAACCAGTAAAATATCTTCCAATATAAACTTCGTCATTCGTTATTGCTCGCACTCAGGATGTTGATGCTCCTTACCCTTTTACAATGTCTACCATTTCTTCGTCTCCTCCTCCTTCCCAAAGATCTACAACTTGAGACTATGTTGTCCTGTTATCATCATCCTATGACTAAATCATATCCAAACACCAGAACAATCTTTCACTAAGCTAAACTATAAACACAATATTATCACCCACTCGGCAGTCCCTCATTTCCAATTTCATGTGCCTTCAGCAGCCCTAATAGTAAGTCTGGAATCCAATTCATCCATTACGCCATTCCCTCATATCCTTCATGCTAACAGGAACTCTTTGGTTATTAAACCCTGCCTGACTCTTCTCTCGCTCTCAGTCCCCGGGAATATCTCATATATTTTAGCTGGCGGTATAGCAGATTTTATCAAGATTTTAATCAAGGGGACATTATGCCCTCTCTCTCCATTTATCATATTTCTTATTTCGCTTTGCCTCCTTGATATCTAATTTGAATTAGATCCTTTGCGTCACATCATTCCTCATAATTCCATCTTCTTTTACTTACCATGAATTCTTAAAACAACCCTTTAGTTACTTTCGTGTATATTCACCATCTAAAATTCTTAGACAAATGCTTCATATAAATGCAACACACAAACACACGTACACACACAAATATATACATATATACATACGTGTAGTGTAAATAAATATATACACATACATACATACATACTTATACGTGTAAGTGCATTTTCCCCTTTCGAACGGTTACACCTACACCAAACCAAGAAGTTGCGAGGTGATCAATCTATAATGAATCTGTAGTTGTGCATTACAGTTTGCAAGGTCGTTGCCTCAAGGACCATGAACTTGGAATTTCAAAATCTCACATAAAAATAGGTATACACACACGCAGCCAAAAAACCACATGTGCTTTATATTCTTTGTGTTTTGACTGTAATTCTCACCACTTTAGAAACAGTTTTTTTCTAACATGAAATGCGACAGACACTAAATTTTTTGTGGAGGCAACACACTGCAATTTCTGGTATTATTTAAGCATCTGCAACAGCAGCAGACCCGGAAAATTCGTGGGTTTCATTGGATGGTCTAAAAATGGAAGATGTTGATTTGTTGAGGCATTTAGAAGCAAATGTAACACATGGAATGTTGGATGGCAAAACATAAAGTCATAAAACAGGAGCATTGAGGGCACTGTATGAAAGGCCTGTTGAGCCAACTTTCCTCCATGGAAGTGAAGAGTGGATGTTGAATACAAATGAACGAAAATGGTTAAAGATGTTGAGAAGAATTGTTTGCATACAATATGAACAAAAGGAATTGAAAGGGCGGGAAATGTGAAGAGATGTAGAAGTAGTAAAAAGATTAGTAAAGGTGCAAGGATGGCTCAGAGTGTTCTGAGATGGTTAGAACATGAAGAAAGAACGGAAGAAAATAGATTGGCAAAAAGAATGTACTGGATAATTCACAAGCACTATAAGGAAACTAGAGAGGAACACCAAGAACGTGTCGAACAGTTGGGGTAGAATAAATACAGGAAAAATTCACGAGTTGCTGTTGTTTTCTAAAGCATGAAGTACCATCCATTTTGGAACTGATACCGTGACTGTAAGTGGAGAATTTAGCAATCCTACAAAAATCAAATAATTACTGTGCATAATACTGAGTAAACGTGCTTATTTTCGGATTATATGCAATTAGTACGAGCTCATCAATTTGGCATAATCAGTCACTACGCAAATGCGAACTGTTGAGGCAGCACTTTAAATAGGAATCTACATGTTATCTTAAACGATAATGGCTTGAATTGGTGGGGGGGAGAATCTGAAGGTTCGTTTTCTCTCTCTCTCTCCATAAGATTTAATATGTGAATCTTCGAAGGGAATATCTTAAAGTACCTGAACGTGCCATACGAAAAAGAAACAACAGTAAAAAACATAATAGCCCCCATCACGAATACATACGTACATTAGTGTTGTCCGAACATGGATACACAAGCTGTGCCGAACTCCTTAAGAAATATAAAAATTAAAGATCAATCGCATAAAAAATCAACACTGGCTTTAATTTCCTAATTACGTACCAGGGGAATATTAAAGACTTGTAATTTGTGACTGACATTTCTTTGTTCTACGTATAAGCACTTTAAATAGGAATCTACATGTTTCATCAAGGTGGCCTTCATAACCTTTGAAACTGATAAAGATTACGTCGCAGACCTTAACCATACAAATAATGCAGAATATTACAGTTCATTTTAAAAACAAAGGTTTCGTGATGTTAAATGACATAACATCGACCTAGCATTTCTTACGGGACACTAGGCTAACTTGGTTCCTGTGCAAATGGAGTGGTATGGCGCCCAAACCAGCATTTCTCTCTCTAAGTAAACCCTCCTATAGCCTATCTGTCTGCCGTCGTATCTTCTGTTGTACTTTTTAGGCCTATCGTATATCCAGAAGCCTTCCTAAATCATCCCGTGGTCCCCCCGTGTAGTCTCTCTCCTCTTTGTCATTATATGTCCCACCTTGGACCCCATACCAAATCTTCTACGCCAAAGCAACCCATCGTTTTGCATGCTTAGTTTAATTCCAATTTAGGAAAAGTGCAATTGAAGCGAGCCTTTACTGGCTGTGCCATTCGAGGGGACATGGGGTTTCATTTCACGCCAGTTCTACATTTAATTCAACCCCTCCCTCTTTCAGAGGGATGCTTTTATCGTGTGTGGCGTAGGACCATCTCAGCTCGCATCTCGTCTGTGTTCCACGTGTGACCAGACAAGGGATTTTACTTCGTTAGGCCCCGCACATCATTTCTAATTTCTATTCCTTTATTGCATTAACAAGTGTGCCAATTTTATTACTATTTTGTGAGCTTTTGTTATTATTTGTTAGTAAGTTATTAACTGTTCAATGAGTGTAATTTCAAAGTAACTCAAAGTAGAATGATCTATTAGTACTGCTATCCAATTCTTTTGTATTCATTTATGTTTCTTTGTTTTGTTTTACTGGCAGCCATTTTATAGCACCCGTTGTGCCTAGGCAGGCTGCGACAGTAACACATTCTATGTGACTATCTTCAAGTTATGGCCTACTGACTACATTTTCAAAATAAGTAAAAATGGTAAGAGTAAGCAGTCACAATAGCTATTCAATACGTCTGGTATTCCCAGTCACTTTGGTTTCCTTAATCACTAATTCCTTATTTTCACCTAAACATGTTTTCATGGTTTCACAATAGCATTATTATTCATAACGTGTACATTTCGTATACAAAAATCTGACGACCAATTCTTTCAAGCCACATTCTACAGACTGGAATGCACAAATGTAGAAAAAAAGAGAGCTTAAAACCATATTAAAACATATGACTAACATGTGACGAATATGATAATTACCGGCAGAACAATAAAAAAAAATGTTTATAAGTGTTCTAGTTCAAATCCAAGACAGAAAGTATTGTGCACACACAGCTTTGAGATCACCATCCGTTGTTTTCTACTTATTGTAATTACGATGCCAGTCACAAAAAGCGCTGCTGCTACTCCCATTAACTATGCAAAAGAGGAATATGAGGAACAATGACTGAGGTAGTTCTTATGCGTCTACTCAGGAGTAAGGCGAAACTTTTATTGCTCCTGTAAATCGTTTAAAATAAAAACAAAAAGCAGTGAAACTCATTCTTCTGAAACTTTGATAATATAGAATAGTCAAGAAAAATCTTTAACTTTGCAAATACTTCACAAAATATTATTTATGTTTAGTTAAAAGAAGCCTTTCCTCTTCTAATAAAATAAATATAAACAATTATAACTGACAAAGCAATTTTTATATTCTTATACTTTCCTGTTCTTCAAGGAAATATTTATTGTCAGTGCTCACCAAAATAAATATATACTGAATATTTTTTTTTGCACATAACCTTCTTAATAGACCACACACACACACACACACACACACACACACGCAGAGGGAGAGAGAGAGAGAGAGAGAATGTTGGTGTTACTACCTTTGAGCAGAAAAATCGACAGTAATTTTTGCTATGGTTTCGTTGATTTTTGGCCATCTTATAACGAACGTGAATGGGACAAATCACCACCGTTTTAAACTTGATTTAAATCGCCCTGACCGACGTGATTCCACCTGGGTGTGCCTTTAGATTTTCGTCATTTGCAAACCCAAAAATCGCCAATGTTCATCATCGAAGCCAATCATGCGGCCAAATTATTAAGTAAAGCTGAGTCACTTCTACAACTAACAGAAATCTACAAAACTTCTGTGCCTTTTTCTTGTTACCCAAGCACTTTCTGAAAGCATTCCCGCTTTCGCCAAAGCTAACATATATTGAAGTAACTCTCTTTCCTTATCTCGTGGTGGCCTTCACTGGGAAAAAGCACATTTCTATAAGAGACGATAAGGCAAAGCAGTGCTAAAAGTTAGCTTTTCACAATCACTCTAACAAATGCACTTCAAATACTCCCTGCTATGCAAATGGTAATCTTTTCCTTAGTATGATTAAGATTAAGGACGCAGCTTCAGAAGTCTCCCAACGGAATATTCTAGAGGTTATATCGATAACAATAAAACAGGGCTTTAAAGAAAAAAAGGAAGGGAAAAATGACAAAGGTAACAGAATAAGCACATATTCTATTATCTTTCTATAATCTCTTATCTAAAATTTTCTCTTCCATGCAAGGGTATTTTATTATGTGGAAGTTCCATATATACACACACACATGCTAATAAAAACATACGTTTTTATTAGCTTTATATATATATATATATATATATATATATATATATATATATATATATATATATATATATATATATATATATATATATATATATATATATATATATATATATATATATATATATATATAGCTAATATAAAAATATATATATATTTATATATAATAATAATAATAACGTTTAATAATAATAATAATAATAATAACAATAATAATAATAAAGTCAAGGAGACCTGAGCCTCTTACTAATGCCTTGAGAATGATTATATATAATTTGCAGAATGTACAGATATTTCCGCTTCTCATAACAGTATGGTCACAAGTGAAAAATGGAAAACAGAGAGGAAGAATAAAATATATAAATAAATATTAATACACACAATAGTTAGTCTTAGTATTCTACTCGGATGTAGAGTTCCCCCGGGGCGATGAAAAATCACTGGCTCTCTATCACGGTCAGTCACTGCCACAGTGTGGGCCCAGAAAAACCTTTGGGGTAATGAAGAACTGAAACCAAGCAAATTTAACGTAAACTTGAAATATCAGCAATATATGAAAAAACTGAGCAATAGCTCAAAAGCTTTCTGACATACACTGATTTAAATGTATGGATAGATTTTTATCTTTGTTGATTTACATCTTATGTATATTGTTTTTCTCTTCGATGTTTCTCAGCAAAGGTATCTTTTTATACAAAAACCTGTCTTGACAACTATATGGACTTTTACTCTTTACACTTCTTCCATTAGAGTATTTGCATATCTTGATTATTAACTCTGCCTACCATAGTTTAGAAATGCAGAAACGTAAAACCCTCTGTTGCTAGACAGTGACACCGTCTTTCCTTCGTGGAATGCGGATACCGACGTCCCGCAAAACGATTAGCACACACTAAATCTTGAGGAAAAGGCAATTGTGGCCATAAAGCTTACAGAATGTGGCCACCTCGGATATTTTCTGAAGTTGGGTAAAAGGTATTTTCGATTGTCGGTAAAAGGAAACTTTTGTCTCCGTGACACAGATTCATATATCTGTATGCATCAAAATAGGAGAAATATATTCCAAATATTGTAGAACAAAGTTGAGCATATTCAAGATTGTTGCGTAAATGCCATCACCTCTAAATGAAATGATGAAGAAATCCTTCAGAGAATTGCTTGGCCCTCTGGCGACATAAGATGATGTTTTAGTGTAATTTACAAAAACTGGAATAGGAGTTTACTCAGGACCTAAGTAGTTTGTCGCCACAGTGAAGTTACAATACTGATCTAGCATTGGTCCCAAATAGGACCCAAAGCAGTAACGTGTTTAGGTTCAGGAACTGTAGATTATCTGAATTCAGGCAGGAAACTTCAGTTTTCTTATGAATTTAGCCTAAGATTATTCAGGAATAGCGTCTAAAGTTTGTCCTTCTCTTTATTTTTATGAAAGCTTTTGCTCTAGAAGGACATTCTTTCTGAATAACACATACACTGCAACTTTCCAATGCAATGAGGACCATAGTTGCTTGAATGATATATAGCAGCTGTAAATGAAAGGGAGAATGTGAAACTACAACCATCGAATATCTCATGTCAAGGCAAATGGGATAACTAATGAAGTATAGACCAGACAAAGAGATTTAATTAACAAAACAAAATGATGGAGGGAAAGTTACAAACATCTCATCGTCAATGTTCCGTGAATTTTCATTTTCAACTGTGGTCTAATCTGCAAGATTCCAACGAGATAGAGAGCGGGTAAGATTATGAGGGTGAAAAATATAATCTCAAGTTTATGGCAAAACACTAGCTATTCAAAAGAACCAGCATGGGAAACTAAAAAGCCTACTCATTGCAGAACATTAATTTTTCAAAACCAAAGAAGGAAAGGTGGATGGGCTCAAAATGGGTACTATATCCCATCTCTTCAACTATTGCAAACATCTTTAAGTCCTACTACAAATACCAAGGGATAGCGTACTGTTCATATGAATTCACACCATTAACTTCCAAAAGGCATATGGATACCACTTGCATTATAACTGAAAAATATGAGCAAATGGAGGAGTTTTTTAATTACTTAAATTCGTAGTACTTGAAAAAAGCTGGATCAATACATCAAGCGCATACCTCAGAGTATAAAATAGATACTATTATGCCCTTCCTCCACAGAGCTTTTTCCTATCTTCTGATTTTATGAAAATGGTTTTACTACAGTCTACACTTTAGCAAAACAAAAAGCCCATAGTCCAGAAAGAAAGATGAAGTATCACCAATTTCAGTAAATACCAGATTTATGAAATGAACATAAGAGACACAAATAAAAGTATGTTTTTAAGCAATTACCTAAAAATACAAGGTTTTAAGCAATTACCTAAAAATACAAGGTTTTAAGCAATTACCTAAAAATACAGGGTTTTAAGCAATTACCTTATGTGTAAATTTCTAAGCAAATACCTAAAATGTTTTTAATAATTTACCTACAATGTACACCTGGCAACCTGTGTACAACTAAAAAACTAAGTCACTTTTCGAAATTATAGAGCGATTACCAGCTTCACTATGTTCGACAGCTATTTAATAACTCATCTATTCCAAATTTAGTCTAGAGTGCATGGGAACTATTATACAAAAAGCTCACATTTCGAGTAGACGAACAGATGTCAGTTCCAGAGCTGAACGTAAACTGGTAATATCTCTTCTGTCACCGGTCCGTTTACACTGATTCATGACATTATACAGTAATTTTAGTTTGAACCATTTCACAACCCTTACCAAATTATACTCAGGAAGAATTAAGGAGCACAGAGGATAAGTTTTTAAACATAAAAACCCTTTAATTTAGAACAAACTTCTGTTCCTTGGAAGTTATCTGATTCATTTTGTATTTTTTGTGCTTGTTTGCCTGTTTTACGTTGTTTGAAATTTCTTATATATGGATGATTTTTGTTGTTACCTTGTTAACCTGTTACATGTTCTAAACTGGTTTAGATTTCTTATGTTAAAATTACTGTAAAAAATGTTCATTTAATTTAATTTTTGGTTGTAAGTCTTCGTATCCTTTGTACAGATTGAGAATGAACCGAGAAGGCATCAACGACACAAAAATGAAAGTTTTAGACTCCTTTACACCTGTTAGGTAAAGCCCACAATGAAATTCCTGTTACAGAACATAGTATATTAAAAATATTTATGTTTAGAGCTTATAGCTTTCGTCCACAGTGATCAAGTCCACAGCAGATGGACGAAAGCTATAAGCTCTGCACATATACTGTATATTTTTAATAAATATACTATGTTCTGCAACAGGAATTTAATTGTGGACTTTACCTAACATTTATGTTAAGTACGACATAGTACTTTTATATTTCATTCCTTTACACCTTTTGATTTCATCACCCTAACTATATTTCCACGTGCAATTACGTATCTCAACAATCTTGGGAGCTAAGGTCCAAAGAGTAATCTACTCCCAAGATGCGCTTTTAATTTTTGTATCTAAGGTTTTTCTTAGGTGGCTACCATCATTATTGAAGGTTTTCCTTAGTTAACAACTGCAGAGTGCATAAAATGTCAACAAATATTCCTAAACCAAATAATTGCTGTGACACGCTTTAGGAATATTTTAATCTACAAGTGTCTGTGCCAAGCCACCAAGCTGCTTGCTAGGGTTGTGTATATTTACATATATAAGCAAAGAGGTGTTGCTGTTTAAATGTTAATTATTCTATGACAGCATGCTTGTGTTTATGCAATGTTAATTTTCCAATATAACCAGCATCGGAGTTAACGTAACATATATGATAAAACTAGAAACGTCTGTATTCATCATTCACGCTTTCGTAATGACCTGTGTTCGCAGGTTGCTATAGCAACCTGCGTTGATTGTTATCAGCGTTCATCATTCACAGGGGCGTAACGACCAGTGTTCATTTCCGTAATAGCATACGTTCGCCATTCACCGAGTGATAATGGCGTGTTCATTTTTCACATAGCTGCAATTACCCGAGATCGTTATTAACGCAGTGTTAGTGGCTTGTGTTCATATTTCATTTAATCGTTTTGACCTGTATGTTCCCGTGATCTGTTTGAAATGTTTGTTATTCACTAATCAGACTACAAAATAACCTGCAATAGTCAATCACAATGTTGTAATAACTTATATTTATCATTAACACGGTTGTCATGACCAGTGTTCATCATTCCTATGCTCATGCACTTAACTGATTAACAACCAAGTACATTATTAATGCTAACATTCTGTGGCTTGGCATCCCGACTAGTGCCATTTGGCTCGATAATTTATATATTCAATAACAGACAGTCATATTGTGATAAATCGACATGCATACTGTGATACAAACGTCTGTTCGTATCCCGTGTCTATGCAATTTTATTAAATTGCTTATTGTAGTTATAGTTGTTAAATAAACCCTTATACGTAGACATGCTTCTAAAAAGACTTGTCTCAATATATTATATATATTAAATTCTTGTGTACTTGAATTTCAATAGGCAGCATTCAAGCGTTCATTTTCGTCCAGGTGTTCCAAGTGGAAATGCGAACCCAAGGCGCGAGTATATTGACCAACATTTACGTGATTCAAAAGTTTTTTCATGTTTGCTCTCATCCAAACCTTTGACCTGAATTTTCTAAATTTATTTGGCAATAACCCTACACTCGAAAACTTCCAAAGCTTAATTTTGTTCTCTTGAAACTTTCAAAGGGAGAGACAAACACACACACACACACACACACACACACACACACACACACAGAGAGAGAGAGAGAGAGAGAGAGAGAGAGAGAGAGAGAGAGAGAGAGAGAGAGAGAGCGCGACTGCTTAAGCCGGCGATGCCGGAGGGAATCTTTGGCTCCTAGTGTTGCCAGGGGCATTCTGGTGCTTCCCAGAGGAGACCAAAGGCACTGTTTTAAAAAGCAAGCCTCTTTGTGGGGTTAATTCTAGAGCCCAGGGATCCTCGTTATCCAAAAGAACCTGATCTCAACCTTCCTGTTGAAGCCTGGAAGAGACAGAAAGCCCTTTTTTGGGGACAATGTACCCTCCACCTTTTTCAAATGGGGTATTTTAAGAAGAAACATATTTTTATATGCACGTCATTTAGAATTACCTTTTCTAATAACTTTCTTGCATGTGTTTAAAATATTTTGAATGATCTTATTTTTGAAAAAAAAAATTGGTTAATATTATTATTATGATTTCCATTCAAAGTACAAAAACATGAATTCAACATGAATATGTATTGCAGAGTCGAAATTAACCTTTATTCCGCGACTAAA
Organism: Macrobrachium rosenbergii; assembly: GCF_040412425.1. NCBI lineage: Eukaryota > Metazoa > Arthropoda > Malacostraca > Decapoda > Palaemonidae > Macrobrachium > Macrobrachium rosenbergii. The sequence goes on along the minus strand of NC_089751.1, from coordinate 24,094,027 downwards.
TTCTCATCTCTGAGAAGCCATCATCTTACGACAACATACTCAACCGATTACATTTCATCCGAAAATTCCATTTCAAATCCCGCGCCCCTTCCCCAAAAGATCTAAAAATTCTTTACAAGGAACAATGACAATCTTCTCTTTTAATGAGAGAGAGAGAGAGAGAGAGAGAGAGAGAGAGAGAGAGAGAGAGAGAGAGAGAGAGAGAGGTAAAACAGGCAATTTCGAAATAGGCAATCAGTTTTGACACTCCCAACTGATTTCTGGCTTGAAACCACACGGACGGGCAGGCTTCTGAAGTCTAACATACCAGCTTCCCGGGAAAATTCTCAGGTACGGAGAACTTAAGATCAAACTTCTTTTAAGGCCTTGGTAGGACCGTCGCTACCGCCTTGACCTGTTACTTGGAAGACCGAGGTTCGTTCCCAGTGTGAGTCAGAAATTTACTTGTGTGAAACACATGTTCTTGCTGATGGGTCGACAGTTAGGTAAAATTCGCTGGTATTTTAGACTTCATAAGTCTGGCTGGGAAAAACCTCAGGTACGGAGTACTCAAGTTCCGACTTCTTTTATGACCTTGGTAGGTCCGTCGCTACCGTCTTGGCCTGTCACTCGGAAGACCGAGGTTCGTTTCTGGTGTGAGTCAGAAATTCATTTCTGTGAAATGTGTTCATTATTTTATATATATATATATATATATATATATATATATATATATATATATATATATATATATATATATATATATATATAATATATGTGTGTGTGTACATAATTCATACATACACCCACACAGAAAAAATGAAGGGGTCCACTGCGTAATTCCAACTCCAAGCTTTCTCTTTGATCCCAACATTAAAAACTACTTCCATGGCTCTGTAGCCTCTAGGCGCTCGAACCTAATTTAAGGATCGCGTCCTTCAACCCAATGGAGTCAGGGATTTGAACGTCCTCACAGAAACCTTATAACATCCTGATGGATATTGTGAGAGACTCTGGTTCACGTAAATGAAAAAAAAAAGAGGTTTTAAAAGCGTCGTCGTAATTAATTTTTGAATAATGTTCACAGGTGAATGCATCGTTACAGGATTTTTCTTGTCACATCATGCATCTAACTGGTGATTTTCGACTCTCAATGACAATATTTGCAGAAATAATAATAAGAGCGATAAAAATGCCATTCTTACTGCAACCAATTATAACCATGGCGTTCTTTGAGAAATAGTCCCTTGCAAGTTTATGCATTTTGTACATTATCAGAGATAAACGGACGATCTAACATTGAGGCCAGAGAAGGAAATTTTACATGTTAAAGTTTCCGCGAAGTTCCATCATCAATTACACACTTTTAAGGACCATGATAAACTGTCCTTAAAAAACCCAGAAACTTACTGAGAAAGATTAAATATGTAATAAAAAACACAATGGGAGCAAAAAAGAATTAAAGTGCACGGTCCAGACTAGAAAAACCAGAGAGAGAGAGAGAGAGAGAGAGAGAGAGAGAGAGAGAGAGAGAGAGAGAAATCGGACCATCGAATGCAAAATACACTTTTGCACGGCTGGCCACAAAAAGCACGTTCCTATTTTTCAAAATTTGCTCTTACTTCTACAAAAACTTTCTCTTATTTAAATGAAATGATTGAAAGCTTTAACAACTGGTTGATTGAAATTGCGATATTTATATAGTATAGATGAATATTACTCAATTCTTTAGACACTAACGTATAAGAGTACTCGTGTAAATAAAACTAGGGGCCAAATGAGTGTGCCAGTTTCTATGACAACACAAAATTAATTTAATATAATCGTTCATTTTTCTTATATTTTTGAGTGTGGGGCTACCTTACTCCTCCATTATTTTCAGTCAATATTCCGTAAGTGTGCCATTCACTGTTTACAGTGAGTTAAAAAAACAAAAAGAGAAAACATTCACATCATGAGCTTACATTACACTAAAAGAAGTAAACTGTTTTTCACTCACTTTTCATTCACACCACGTTGTCAAGATAGTCAAAATGGCGACCATTAGGATACCATGAGAACGAGTCAAAACACCTCAATATTTGAAGACGAGACGAAATGCCAAAATAGAAAGGAAGACGTCTGGGATTTCCTAAAGACCTGGAACTCATCCTCCTCGATTTCTTGCCCATGAATCTGCAAATGTCTCGAAATCAAAAGCGCGAGAGTAATTTTGCCGTGCTGGGAGAAGAATCGATGTCAAGCAGAATAACTTTTATGTACATAATAAATCTTTAAACAATACTTTGGCAGGTAAATGCATAAACACCTACCCAAAGAAACATCTGGAGCTGCGTGAAATCGGCTTAAAAGGGCTTGAAAGCTTCAGCAACTTTCACAATATGATTTTAAAAAATTCCATCGGAAGAAAAATCAGAAGTATCTGAATCTCAGTCTTGAATCGTATCGCAGTATAAATCATAGTTTCCTTTGACATAGAATTTTTCGCAAAATACTTTCGACAACTCACTACGGATGAGGGAACATCAAAGACACTGCTCAATGGAAGTAGGAAGGGATGGCTACAAACAAGTGCAGAGACAAGAAAGGACAAACAAGGCACTCTTAGAGTAATAGTACCCTTTCGGTTGAGTCAACTGAGAGTTTTTGCTTAAAATTTCACACAAATATACAATTTTATCGCGTATTCGTTCTAAAGATACTATTACAACCATTGTATAAACGATTCTGATGTACCAATGTCTACCTGTAGTGGGATTTTTGTCATATTCTGCTACATCCAGACACAATGCGCACCAATATGCTCTGAAGAACTTCATCCATTGACAACAGGCAGCACCGAAAGGAAAAACCAGTTAGGATAAAACTTCCTGTAGTAGGTCAGAAGAGGTATAAATAAATCACAGATCAAAAGTCCAACGAGAAAAATGTTAGAAACCTTGGATATGAGCTAACGAATGAAGAGAAAACTGCCGAAACTAATATGAAACATGAAAATAACTGAAGTGAGACACGGAATACAATAAAAAAAATACATGAACAATAAAAAGAAAATGAACGAAGAATCATCTTAAAAACTTACCAGTCAATAAGGATCTTGCTTCTAAATTTTAGCAAGTGAAAGTTGTTCTTAATCAAGCATGTACCATTTATTCTATGTCTGAGTTACACCGAACAAGAAATAAACTTTGAAAAATGATCATACATATGCAATTAGATTTAACCAATCTTGTGCCGGTCCAAAATCAGTTAAAGAAACCTGTTCGATAACCCTTAATATGAAAGCAAGACCAGCATTTCGGAGTTGTATGAACGACTGAAATGAAAATATTATTGCACTGCATTTAACAATTTTAAGATCTGCTCAGCAGAGACGTATGTCAAGAAGTGACGTCAGAGGGACAAAAATAAAAACACACATACACAAAAAAGTCATATCATGTAATCACTGCTGTGGAAGTCCTGTCATTAAAATTAACAGTAGTTTGCTGTGTGCCGCTGATTAGATTAAAATTGTGTATTACTTCTTTCTAATTTGATGACGGCAACAAAAAAGGAAGTCATAGGCAAATGGATAGAAAGGTTAAAGTGGATGTATGGAATATAGAATTTAGGCCAAAGGCCAAGCACTGGGACCTACAAGGTCATTCTGCGCTGGAAAGGAAATTGAAAGTAGAAAGGTTTGAAAGGTGTAGCAGAGGGAAAACCTCAAAGCTGCACTATGCAATAATTGTAAGGAGAGGGTGGATAGCAAGATGGAAGAAAGATAATAGGAATGGAGGTACAGTGAAAGGAATGAAAGGGGTTGCAGCTAGGGGCCGAAAGGACGCTGCAAAAAAAAACTTTAGTAATGCCTTCAGTGCACCCCGTGAGGAGGTTAAAGTGACCTATTTCAATCCTTAATGTGAGTTATCCCACGGTATTGGATGTAATATGATCACATTTGACGGGTAACAATTTGTTGCTTGAAGTTAAGGTGACAAAATATAATGCCTTAGTTATTTTCTGATCACGAGGGAATGGATTGCCAAAACATGTCTTTTACAGTGATTTTTACCACAATACATTGTTCACCATAAAAAATAAGTTGATAGTTCACTTACATTATCAGGGTTCTTAATAAATACTGTTCCAAACGTTCTACGCAGGAATTAAATAAGTAACCCCCACAAATTGGTTGTTTTACAAAGGCAGACATAGTTGTACACTTTTAATATCCACTGATATGCAAAAAGGAAATAAATAAAGCCTACTGACAAGAAAGGAAAAGTGCCTCCTCGAACATTTACTGTGTCAGTTTTACCGCTTGAAAAATACAGACTCTTTAATAAACTGCATCAGTTTCGAAGAAACCCGTTTCCGTGCGTCAAGAATATCGTCTCAATCAATTTCAAAAGTGAAATAAAAAACAATATGAAATTACCCCGCTGTGTGTGTTTTTCTTTGGCAGACCACGTTGCATAAAAAATTATGCTGCAACATTATATTTGGTCATATTTTGTTCCTTTCGTTGGGCAGGTCATTTGGGAGGCGTTGCTTACTTGTTTCCAAGTAGGTTTTTGGTTACATTGGATTTTTCTGACTGTAAGCTCCTCCCTCCCTCCCCTCTCTCCTCTCTCTCCTCCTCTCTCTCTCTCTCTCTCTCTCTCTCTCTCTCTCTCTCTCTCTCTGTGTGTATATATATATATATATATATATATATATATATATATATATATATATATATATATATATATATATATATATACATATATATATATATATATATGTATAATGTACGTATGTATGTATGAACAGCTGAGAGGAAGAATTGTTCCACTATATAAATGGCAGATGTGATAGAAGACACTGTAGGAATTACAGCGTCAAAAAATTACTTGTACCACATAATATGCATGGTAGGATGGTAATCATAAAAGACAGAACAAAAAGACTAGGCAATGAAGGTGTGTAGGTCAAGTGTTTGCTGTGAAACAGCTCTGGGCGGATACATTTAACGTTAGAGACATCCCAATCACTGGGAACCCAGAGGCCATTGCTTAACATGAAACACCTAAGTGCGAAGTTGGAAAGTACAGGGTAAAAGCTGAACGTGCCATATACAGACCTCGAAAAAGCTTAGGACAGAATCCCATCAACAACAAGGAAAATAACATTTATTATAGAATCGATAGCAAGGCAAAACAGAGGATGCTGAGAATACACAGCACAGAAAACGAGTGTGACTGATTTAAATTGTTTGATGGACACAAAATGGATGCTAGAATATGTATACAGGAGAGTGATACTGGGGCTTGTTATGTATCTGTGGCTGTTCAGCAACTTAAGCATTCAGTATATAAAGGTGCAAAGTTGTGGGATAAGAAAACTGAATTTAAAACCACGCAAATGAATTTCCAGGGTGGATGATCTTCGTAGAATGGCATATCAATGTGTCCTTGCTGTAACCTCAAGTGAGTGGGTCCAAATCCCATCAGGGAAGGTAACAGGTTCTTCACTGTTCTCTCCCTGCTCAGATTCAAGGCTTTTAGTGATAAGCACTTTCGAAAATTGTGAGGAAGTGGAGAGCTTATAAAAATCGAATATATCTGCTATAAGAGACCATTAGATAATCCATCCATGCGTACATAGACATATTCGTTATAACATATATATATATATATATATATATATATATATATATATATATATATATATATATATATATATATACACCACACACACGTGCACACACACACACACACACACACACACACACACACATATATATATATATATATATATATATATATATATATATATATATATATATATATATATATCTTACTAACTGCTAGGTAACCAGTAGGTTCTTAGCCACGTAAAAATAAGTCTAATCCTTCGGGCCAGCCCTAGGAGAGCTGTTAACCAGCTCAGTGGTCTGGTTAAACTAAGATATACTTTTTTTTTCCAGGAATTCATTGTTTACATCAAGAGAAGCAATGGGTCTTATGGAGATTGCCCGCACCACTCTGTCTTAGGATTCCAGCCAAAGTTCTTGAACTACTAAGGCCCATATATAAAAGTGTAAACCATTTATTTGAAACGTTTCAGAATGCCTTAAATCCTAATCATAAGGGCAGGAAAAATAACCATAACTATTGACATCGCTACAATTAAAATGCAGCATTGGAGAATACTTTCCAGTTTACTGGAAATTAACTGAATGAGGAAATTAATTACATATAAGAAAACATTTCCCTACAGAACTCTCCTCTTATCATACTGTGTTTAAGTCATCATTTTCCGTCAAACTTTTCCCGTCATGGGAGCTGACATGAAATGAGTTTTTCATTTCCTTGTCCTCTCCCTACCTGAACTCCCATCAGTTCTTGGTCTTCAACCATGCCCTTTTTTCACGATTTCCTGGGGTTTCCTATGGACTTCGTCATGGAAAGTCCATATCCCAGCTACTGTTTTCCTGAACAACTGTTCCTCACCCCATCTTCATCAAATGTCAACGATATATCAGCTTTTGCAATCCCATTCTTTTTCCATCTCTTGATACCACATCTCTCTACCAAGAAGAAAATAAAAACGGGTTTCTCCGGACCAGTTCAGATTAATTGAAAATAGCAGAGACCTAGAGGAAGAAGAAGAAGAAAAAAAACACAACAGCGCGAAGTAAAGAGGGCAATTTTGGTAACGGGTACCTGAACAACGAGTTACCAATTAAAGGCACAGTCGCCATTACTAGAAAATATCGTTTTTATGAAAAACACCCGAATCTCACATGTGGCGTAACTCTTAGTGGAGAAGGACAAGAATATTGTGATGTTTTTGAGGACCTCCCTAAACCGACAAGCTATGTTTAAAACCTCTTCAATTAATATAAACCTTTGAAGGGTAATATTCAAATTTTTATCAAAAAATTCACAATGAAACTGGAAAGAAATATAATTGTAATAGGTTGTATACGAGAAAGCTTCAATAAAAATAAGAATATCTACCTAAGACTGTGTAAACTAGATCTACTCTTCTTTAAACATACTGTATATGTACAATGTAAGGATTTTCGGCACAAGGCTTGTTAAAGAATATCCAAAAAAATGAAGCGATGAAAAACAACCCGGGAGTGAGATTTTGGTGATACCAGGGAAAAAAAGATTTAGAACAATGGCGAAGAGATTTAGAACAATAACGGCTGCGCCTTCAATTAGTAACAAGTGGCTCGCCTACCCGTTTCCGAAATTACTTTCCCTACTTCCCGTTGTTTTTTTGGCTCTCTCATTTTTTATTTATTACTGTTTCACCCTAGCATATATACTGTGAAGCTCCCCTGTTCTGTAGTCGTCCTCTGGAGACTTCTTAATATGTGAAATCGGCCAGGAGAAAACTTTGTTTTATTGTTTTTACCCTGGTCTTGCTCATTATATATATATATATATATATATATATATATATATATATATATATATATATATATATATATATATATATACACACACATACATATAATATATTATATATATATATATATATATATATTATATATATATACACACATACATATAATATATTATATATATATATATATATATTAATACATGTGTGCGTGTTTATGTATGTATGTATGTATATATATACATATGAGCAAGACGAGTAAAAGAAATAACACACTAAGTTTTCTCCTGGCCGATATATAGGTTACACATTCACACACTCATATTGATACTATGGCTAATTAAATCACGGCATAAATATACATTAGTATTATGGACGACAGAATATTTTTCGCAAAAAATGGAAATAAAATCAAATTATAAATATACATTACTATTATGGACGACAGAATATTTTTCGCAAAAAATGGAAATAAAATCAAATTATAAATATACATTAGTATTATGGACGACAGAATATTTTTCGCAAAAAATGGAAATAAAATCAAATTACCATAATAAAATGTATTTACACAGCGGAATTTCTCAAGGTACAGCAAACGTAGGACTACTACGTTCCTTTGTAAATTACATTACTCTTTAAGACGAGTGAGCAACACAGCAAAGAAGTTAGAGAAACATGAGTACCACGACCGTGGCAAAAAGGGTCTAATTGAAAACATTGATAAGTGAGGTGCTAAAGAGGATTCGTTAATATTCACTGATGGGACCGAGTCAAGACGAGGGGACTTGTGGTTGTACACATGTACGAAGAAGGTAGTACATTAAAAAAAAATGAAGGTCAAGTAAAAGAAACAGGAGACTATCTGAAGTGCAGTTGGTGGTTTAGAAAAAGGATGAATAAAATACTCAAGGAAAGAGGTAAAAAAAAAAATGTGCGGTAAGTTGAAAATGTAAGGGTAAATCTGAGCAAATGGAAGTTACGGTAAACGATTCCCATGAAAGATTGCCGTCTGAAGAGAATGCAGTAACCTGATGATGGACTCAGAATTCTCATGATAGTAGAGGCAGATCTGAATGACGCAAGAGAGGAAGCTTTTTCATTTGGAGATTGCTTGTACAAGGTACTGCTGAGGACGTGTGCAGGGTAATTAAGAGGTTGAAAAATGAAAACTCATCACAAATTGACGGTCTTACTAGTGAGATGAGCACAAGTTCGTGAGCTTGCAAATGAGAAGCTTGGTGTTTGGCTGACTTGAGCACATATGGTATGCCTAGATGTGGAAAAAGTTTCAGATGAGGGCAATTAGTAATTGTCTTTTTGCATAAGTTGAAAGGTGGCAAAGGTTCCATTGGCAGACAGTGTACAACAGCAAAAGAAGGAATAAAAAAAATGCATTACGGGTTTAGACATGAGAAAAAAAAAGTACACATTACACAGACCCATAATGAGGAAGGTGTTGAGGATGTATAGTGTAGAAGATAAGTGGTTAATTATAAATACAAGACTGTTTCAAGATGAAAAGGAAGCTCACGCTCGAGTACACGAACCGCAGAGTGGCCGGTTCGGCATATTATGATTTTCAGAGAATCAAGACAGTGAGTGATACCGTCAGTAAAGAACGGAGATTCAGGTGCAACTCATGGGATAAGGAAAAGTGTCAGGAATGAAATGTGGAAGGGCCGATGTTCCCCAATGATATAAAAGGTGGTGATAGTAAAGAGAAAATGCAGACTGGTAATTGATTTGGAAAGTTTGTGCGGAGAGTGTTCAAACTGAATGCTACACAGATTAAGATTATAAGAACAAATGGATGACGCAAAGTTAGAGCAATGAAAGTTACTATGGACGATGAGAGAATGGGAATGATTGACTCATATAGATATTCTGGAGAAGAATGAGAAGTGGTTAATTACAAAATAAGAGAATCAAGGGAGATAGCAACAGCTTTACTAAAGGTTTGGAAGAAATTAGAAAGTCCAACAGTCCTAGTCCTTTGGCTGGAATGTATGAATGGAATGTTACGCCAATTATCATTCTTGGGGATGATACGTGGATGATTAATGTAAATGAGAAAAAAGGGCGAGGTGGGAGCTGTTGAGATGAACTGTTTCCATACATTTAAAACATTGGACTGGTGTGTTTTAAAGCAGTCTGGTAATATGAAAAGAACGTAGGACCATAAACTGGCAAAAAGTCTTTACAATTTGAAAATTTTATTAACGGAGAGAGAGAGAGAGAGAGAGAGAGAGAGAGAGAGAGAGAGAGAGAGAGAGAGAGAGAGAGAGAGAGAGAGATGGTCTGACTGAGTAAAACAGGTGTTGGAATGGAAGGGCCAAATACCTAGGAGGTTTCAGAGTGCATGCAAAACAGAAGTATTAGTTATACGTGCGCAGGAAGGTGGACGCAGATCAGATTTCAGTGTAGGTACGAGAGGCACTAAGGTTAATTTGGGAGCTAAAGGTTGGAAGGGCAGTGACTGTTATTTTTCCCTGAATACATCTCCTACAAAGGGAAAACCTATTGTTAAAAGAAAAAAAAAAAAACAAATACACGCAAGCGCACACACACACACGGTTTTTGGCTTGTGTCTGTGTGTGCGTGTACTACAATTAGAGATACATTTTCATACGTATGAGTAGTACCATGATTAAAATTCAGTGGAATAGGAAAAAGGTAGGGGGAGGGACAAGTTAAAGCAGCTTATTCTATTGTTCGCGTTCTACGAGCACACTGGGGTAGAACAATGATTGTCCGAAGTTCATGTTGGTGAAAAAGAATACTGTGCTAAAAACGTTCACTTCTCGTTTGTTCATGTACCAAGTTATTTCAGTGAATATTTATTCAATATTTATCAAAATTTCGCTCACTTCCCCAATTCATTTCTTTTTTAATCATATTATAACAGAAATTCATTTTTGGTGCTGATGACTATAGTTGTTGCGAAACCAGATTTCATATCAGTCAACCATATTTAATTAATCAGATTTGATTCACTATTTTATTAAATTTTTCCTTTATTTTACCAGCCGAATATTTAGCTAGTGGTGCCTACCTATAATCAAAATCCATACTCAAAACCACATCTAATGACACTCGCACAAGCTTCATACGAGGCAAAAAAAAAAACAACCGCGTTTTTTATCAAATGTTATTGTAATGTAATATAAATGAATAATTATCATGAACGCATTCAAGTTTCATGCAAGTTAACAGTCGAGTTCTCTAATCCCAAAACAATGCAAGTAACTTTGAAATCCCTTACTTAGTGCAATGAACAACTTTTCTAGTAAATCTTGGTTAAAAATGGTAAGATCAGTAAATATGTAAGGAAATAAATTTAGATCATCACACTGAAAACATTCTGTTCTGTAAAAATAACCTTTGTTATCGAAAGTCATCAGTCCAGGTATAATGCAAATAAAGAAAAGGCAGTCGTCTCAATACTGGTGAAAACCTCGTACGTTATAGCGCCAGGAAAACAGCTATCAATCAATCTACAATGGGTTAAAGGTTCTTTATTGTAATAGCTACAATCTAATTACACACACTGACACTTCATGCAAAACTTCCCATATTAAACAAAGCTATCACACGTTTGTGGTGTAATTGTGTACATGCGAAATGTAACGCAGGAACAGCAACAGAACACGAATCTAGTGATGGTGTTTTCACTTGCGCCGATCTGTAGTTGCCCGGTGTAGGCATTATACAAGTATTTACGAACTGATGTATTTTGAAAACATTTTCCTCCAGTATGCACTTATTTAAAATGCTGCTCAAATGCTAAGTTAGAATTATATATATATATATATATATATATATATATATATATATATATATATATATATATATATATATATATATATATATATATATATATATAGATATATATATATATATATATATATATATATATATATATAGAGAGAGAGAGAGAGAGAGAGAGAGAGAGAGAGAGAGAGAGAGAGATACATAATATACACACACACACACACACACACACACACACACACACACATATATATATATATATATATATATATATACATACATATATATGTATATATATATATATATATATATATATATATATATATATATATATATATATATATATATATATAATATGAATAACATGCATGTCCCGACAGTTACACCTTTGTGTAAAAAATCAGCACTTGATTTTCAGGGGGAAAGTTTAACCTATCTGAGCATTCCATTAAAATTTGTAAAAGACGTTCACTTCTACATACTTCAAACGTTTGCTAACCAGCAAACCTAACCATGCACCTAACAATTAAGAACTTTAATCTGGACGTCTACGACAAATTATATTTCTTAATAATGGAATCCATACTTTTAAACTACAGCAGATACGACAGCAACTTAAAACCATTGCATTTAAGAAAATGATACATCCCATTCAAGCAACTGAATATATTCTCTTTAGCAACCCGAAGACCCTTTACTTAGGTTAATAAAATCGACATCAATAAAAGAGTGAAAATCTCTCCATAAAAATGAACCCGATAAATACGATAGAAAAACAAAAACCATTTAAAAACCCTAACGATTTTTAAGCCCATCCTATAACACAATAATCAACAGTCTATGCAGTTTTATATGCACGCTGTTTCCACTTGCATCATTTCGCAGACAATTACTCTAGATGTGAGTGTTCCGCAACATCAAAGAAATATTCTGATTTTCCGTTTTCCGTGAACTTTGAGCCCCGTCCTGCAATTTAATTTCCACGACGACGGAGATGAAAAGACCATTTAACTTCTTTTCCACATTAACTTTTCATCGTGCTCACTCCCTTTGACTCCGTTTCAAGTTTACTTCTTTGCGTTTTACGATTAAAAAACAGTAAGACCAGAAGGGCATCAATCAATAACAGAATTCATGTTTGCTGTACCAGTTCAATGTAAATTGAATGAAATGTTCCAGGCAACTGAGGAACTGCAATACAATCAAAGCATTACAGCTAGTAGACAACAATAACAATACATATAGTAATCTGGAACATAATCAGTGTAGTTAGGGGTGAAAACAATCGCAATTTACGAGCAGGAGAAAGGACAAGAACAAACTAATGTACTGTACATGGACTGACTGATTGACTTATGAAAATGACGATTTAAAGCTTTCTGCCATTCAGTGCTTAGGACAGTGAAAAAAGATGTTGGAGTGGTTGGACAGAAGCATGGAAGAAAGGACACGGGAATGGGAGTAAAATAAAAGGTTAAAAATAGAAAAATAAAATAAAATTATTTTAAATACGCTTTTATTAAAATGCACTAAAAAGTAAACAAATAATTTTTTGAGACACACCAGGATTTTCTTACAATTAATAATGTCTACAAAAATAAAAGCGTGGGCTCTAAACATGCTACAAGAAATAAAAAAAATATATTTCTTTCGTGCAGCATTTCCTTCCATGTTTGGCGCCCAAACTTTTATCTTTGTAGACATGATTAATTGTAAGAAAATCATGGTTTCTCAAAAAATTATTTTTTAATTTTTAGTGCATTTTAATAAAAGCGATTTTAGGATTTTTATTTATATTTTTTTTATTTTATAATTTTCAGTCTTGACAGAAATTGTACCAGATTTATGATTGCAGCTAAAGAAATATAATATCCTCTCAAGCCAAAGAAATTTTGAAAAATCCATAGTTATTAACTTATTTTACCATGTCAAAGAAGGTATGTAAAATCCAAAGATTTTCATACAAATCCTGAGATACTGGGAGAGGCCACTGTGGGGTCATTAGAGGTCACTGCTGACTTACTGATGATGTAAGTTGTTTGATCACCGGGATTCAGTAACCGTGCAAAATTTCAAGTCCATCAGACGAAGGGAGCAGGTCGAAAAGTGAGTTACAAGATTTGACCCAAACAGACGCAGAAGTCATGTTCAATAAAAGCATGTAATAATAAGTGTAAATAACAAAATTACAAAATTAAAACACACCTTCATTAAAATGCACTAAAAAGTAAAAAATCATTTTTTGAGACACCATGATTTTCTTACAATTAATCATGTCTACAAAAAATGAAGGCATGGATGCCAAACATGGAAGGAAGTACCACAAGTTTAAAAAAAAAAAAATTTTTTCTTGTAGTATTTCCTTCCATGTTTGGTGTCCATGCTTTTATTTTTGTAGACATGATTAATTGTAAGAAAATCCTATCTCAAAAATTTTTTTTTTTTTACTTTTTAGTGCATTTTAATAAAAGCGTGCTTAAATAAAATCTTATCTTATTTTATACTTTTTAGTCTTGACAGAAATTGTAACCAATTATGATTGTAGCCAACGAAATGCAACATCCTGTCGAGCCAAAGAATGGTTGGAAAATTCAGTAGAGTTACTAACTCATTCCACCAAGTCAAAGAGGGTATGAAAAACCCGAAGAGTTATTTACTTCACACAAATCCCGAGATACTGTAGGGTCACTAGAGGTCACTGCTGACCTACTGATCATGTAAGGTTGTACTGTCACCAGGACTGAGTAACCAAGCAAAATTTCAAGGCCATCAGACAAAGGGAACAGGTCGAAATTTGAATTACAAGATTTGACCCAGACAAACAGACAAAAAAGCAAGTTAAATAAAAGCGTATAAAAAGTGGGTGCAACCAGGGGCTGAAGGGACGCTGAACGGCGGCTGAAGCTTTTCAGTAATGCCTACAGTGCGCCACGTGAAGTGCACTGACGGCACTACGCCCCCTAAGGGGCTGATGTACAGGGAAGTGAAGTACAATTAATACAATAAATGAATATAATGGAAACTTTTTGTTTACAATATCACAATTTTGAACGCCGGTGTGCGTTCAGACTCAAATTGTTTATAAGAGATATTTAACACACTGAAGAATATGGTTTTTAGGAGCCTGATTAAAAACTACTGCAGGGGTCTACGATTTATAGACGGGGATCACAATGGGGTCCTAGGGTGAGCGAAGTTAACCCTTGCAGCAGCAGCTGGGGATGTCAGCAGCTTTGCTATACTACCTTAACCAATTATCCGAAGAAAGAAGAGTAAAACTGGAAAACTCTAGAGAAATCCTGGGTATTTTTATTCTAGTAAAAAATAAAAAACATACAGTTACCATTTCTTTGATTTTTTTTTATCTGTAAGCTGCTCTTCATTTAAAAAAAACTGAAAATATGGATATCCTTTTCCACAGAAGACATCATAAAAAGATATGGACTTCCGAAATGCATCCATCAATTTTATGAAAAATAAAGGTTGCACAAGTAATAATTAACAATTCAACTTTGGTAATTACAAGCCCTTAATAAATTTACGTGTAACCTGCGGGGAAAGTTCAATCTGAAATATGGATAATTTCATTCCAGTGAAATTTCAATTGACAAAATTTCAACTGTCATCTGAAAGGCTGTTCAAAGCATCGCATTTAGAACTACGTAATTTTGAGAGAGAGAGAGAGAGAGAGAGAGAGAGAGAGAGAGAGAGAGAGAGAGAGAGAGAGAGAGAGAGAGAGAGAGAGCCGTATAGAATGTACTGTCTACTGATACTGATTTTCTGGGAAATATTATGGAAATATTTGAAAAATCTGGAGATTTCTCCCTCGTTCTGATAAAGCATCTGGATTTCTAAGAAATGCCGTCAAGAATCTGAATAAATCCAGACTTTTCCGCGGATCTAGCAACGCTGACTGTATGTCCCCGGTGTACTTTTCTCAGTATCATTACACATATTCCCATATCTGTATTTCTTGATTCATTCCATTCGTATAAAGAAAGGTATAAGTATAATGCACAACTAATCATATTTTGGCATAATACAAAATCTTTTTGGTTTTCATTAATTTTTTATTAACATTTAATCCCCTAAAATTTTATTCACCACAAAACTTTCTCATTACTATATAAAGAATTTATGACCCTTTTAAGAAAATTCATGAAACAGTAAAACAGAAGTTGGCAAATCGTGATATCTTATTTATTAAAGAAAAAGATATGCCCTGGATCCCATATATCTTTTCCGTTATAATAAATCCCTACAAGGCTTTAGTGAGCCCGAGGTGAAGTCAGCAACCATAAACCTGCTGTGCCATATCTTAGAGTTCCTTAAACCCGTTGATAGTACATGTTTAAAGATGATTTAACACAATAACAATGAGCCGCCCTGTACATTTATCACAGCCTGGTTATATTAAGTGTAACTGACTTACAAATCAAAAGGCTTCTTTATCATCAGACCATCAGTACATTTCTTTAATAATGATAGATTTAGAAAAATTTCGTACTCGCACGAGTCACTATAATGTATTACAAATATATTACAAGTATATTTGTCATACATATTTACACTGACACTATTGTGGATTTCTTCACCAATGATAGATTTGACACGCACGATTTCCGTCTCTCCGTCTGTGCAAACTTGATGCCGACCCAGGCTTCTATCATATGGATTTCCAACAACATTTTCTCTCTCTCTCTCTCTCTCTCTCTCTCTCTCTCTCTCTCTCTCTCTCTCTCTCTCTCTCAGAAAATGCCTTTATGTTGTAGTAAATCAACACCTCTATGGAAATTTCATGCACTGATTACATAAGGTTATTTAACGTGAAAGCAAAATCGTGTAACAAATTCCTAACTGAACTGACCGTCACTCCACACTTCCTAAACTGGCTGCTGCCATTCAACAAACTAACCAGAATACTGAGCCATTCTTACTGGGAAGGGTTTTATAAACTAATATACTTCTGACGTTTTATATTAGATCGGACTACTTTATGCATACCTATTTATAATAAATAAACAAGCAACATTGTATTAACAAAAAACCTGAAAAAAACATAACTAATGATACATGCCTCCATTAGTGCAGAGACGAACCTATTTCAAACCTTCAACATTGAGATGGAATGTACGCGATTACCCCCACCCCCACCCCCATCCCCATCTACCACAGATTTAACCCCGGTTATTTTGTCTTTTTCGTATTACAAACTTCCATCTTACCGAAGCAATATATGTTCATAAATGACCCCATAAGACAAGAGGCATTAGCATCTTATTTCGTCTCTGCACTGAGCATTCTAGGTTCGGAGAGGCTGTATTTTCTAAGCTTTTATAAAATGGCAACACCGGGAATTTTAACAAAAGCTTCTTTGTTGTAAACGCAGGTTTTTTGTTATCCGGTCCAAGCTGCTTTTGGTGAATTGCTTGATGCCTTAGACCATCGAGAAATTCAAAGTTTACCAAAAAATGAGAACTGGAGATCTTATTTCTCTTCTCCAGAGGGATAATATTAAATGTTATATACGTTGCGACATTTTTTTTATGATTGGTTGCTTATTCATATCAGAGAATATTTTTATTGATAGTTCACTTCACAAAAAGCACCCCAAATCAGTGAACAGTATTCGCGGTATTGTAGCAATGGTTTAGGATGCAACCAGCATAAAAAGACATTTGTTCAACACGACGGACACGTATTTTGTTATCGCTTTTACTAGATGTAAATTTTCAAGCCTTTACCACACAAGATGCTTTGTAATGTCATTTAGATTAGAGGTTTCAACATTCCATTTCATTCACAATCTTTAAACAGTACACGGGTAAGTTGTCTTAGCCACTGAAATACCTCTCCGGTTTCTTGCTTTCATAATAACCAGGGGCAGTAAACTATCATACACACTGAATATGAGTCTTGATATACATTCTTGTAAACAATGGCAGTTGAATATAACAGTTGCGGAGGAACATGGTCGGAAATGTCATTGCCGGCTCCTTGCAAAAGTTCTCTCTTTCTATCTAAACACACACACACACACACACACACACACACACACACACACACACACACACACACACATATATATATATATATATATATATATATATATATATATATATATATATATATATATATATATATACTGAACTCCACTCACCCAATAACACCTGAAGATAAGCACTTATTCCGAAAGCTTGAGTGTCTGTATGTATGTAAAATTACATACATACACATATAAAAACATATATATGCTGTATGTATGTAATTATACATACATACAAACACCCAAGCTTTCGGAATAAGTGCCTATCTTCAGGTGTTATTGGGTGAACAGGGGCCCACCCACCGAAAGTATAATTTATTTAAGGGACTTATTTGGAGTTGAATGGAGGTTTCTGAAGAGTAAAATTCTGTCACCAGGAGAGAATGAACAAGGGAATAAAATATAGTGTATTTAGGGATATGGCATATATCCTGACTAATCAGGAGGTTGGGATGGGGATTAGTAGAAATATTACGACAAGTTGGAGACATCGGTGGTCAGAGTACACAGAAGGTAGATAAGCACTTAGCAATGACCAATCACAGTGTTAAGTGAAGGGCAGTGTGGTACTGCTAGTCATAGGCAAGGGTCTTACCTCGATGGTTAAGCGTAAGCAATATGAACAATTCTTCATACTGCAAATTCATGGGATTTTATTTTCTTTCACATGGAGGTCTTCAATGACGCAAGGTCATCCGGGGTTTCTTTTATTATAAAACCTCTAAGTAGCAGCTATAGTAGGTCCGTGGTAAGAAGTTGGCCAAATTGATCATGGTAGTTCCTCTCAAAGGTGCCGAATGAAAAGTGGCTAGTTAACCTCCGCAACAACCCAACTGTTGTGGTGAGGTCCACGCTCGGTAGTATGGCAGATAAGCTTGTATAGCAGGTTTTTCTTGAAACAATTATGAGCGAAGTTTGAAAACACCGTAGAAAAGACAACGTAGAAAAGCTGTATGTTCGCATATTGGACCTAGAAAAAACTTATGATAGAATCGATAAAGAGGCAATTTGCAGGGTGTTCAGAATGTTCGGCACAGAAAATAAGTTATTAAACGCTAATAAACTTTTATAATGAAAGTGTGGGATGTGTTAAGACTAAGAGTAAACAAGAGTATGGTTATGAGGGTAAATAGAAACCAGGATTATCGAGTAACAAATAAGGACTGATGTCAACAAGATAAAGCTGTTGATTCGTTATGGTGTTAGTAAATAAATGTAAAGGATGATGGTAGAATAAGAGAAGAGGTGATTTACAAGATAGGTAAAGCAAGACAGGAAACAGGGTATGGGCAAATTATTAACAAGAAGCTTGAATTCTCTATAGAAGTCAAGGTTGAAATGTCTGAAGAAATTGTTTAACCCACTCTTATTTATGGAATTGAAGTGTAAATGTTGAATGTGAATGACAGAATAATGTTGAAGCTGTTAAGGTGAACCTTTTAGACAGTATATGTAGTTTAACAAGAACTGAAGGGATAAACACTGAGGCAGTTAAAAGATTAATATACATGAAAGGATAGATCCGAATGCCATCAACGGTTCAGTCATGTGTCATGCATAGGAAACAATAGTTTGGTCAAGAGAGTATATAATCCAGCAGAGAAAGGAGATGGAGGAGGCGAAGTTCTATAAAGTCTAGATCGTGTCGAATATGATAAGAATGAGGTGGTGGAAAGGAAGAACTTAATATCTCACACACGGCTCAACAGTTAAAGTCTAAATTTGAAAGTGACTGTGGTGCTACTTTTCCTGTGGAGCCACCCCCTTTTGGAGGAAACGGCCAATATTGAAATATAAATACATACAGTTAGCCATACAGTACTTACTAGGGCTTCTTTATCCATCCCTCCTCAACCTACATAGGTCCCAGTGCTTGGCCTTTGGCCTAAACCCTATATTCCATTCCATTCCTACCTAATTATACACTCTTCACCAACTTCCCCTTATATACTACGCAAACTGTTCATCACAACAGCTTCAACTTTTTCATTAATTTGCACTCAACATTTACACTTCACTTCCATAAAGGAGCTGCCTAAACAACCATCTTGGCTTCAATAGACAGTTCACGTCTTTTCCCAAGCTTTTGTACACAACTTTTGCCTTCCTTGCTTCATCTGTTCACTGCCTCCCACCTTCTCTCATCGCATATCATCCATTATATTATTTTCTCTCTATTGCCTACGCGAATCAACAATTTCCATCCTTCCCCACCCATATTAACATTTTCTGCTCCATTTTTCCGATTTCTATTTCTTGCTCACATTTGTTCCCAACTTTCTCCCCTTGAAAACACTTCCAGTTTTACTAGTTACTGCAGATTACCTTCGTATGCATATGGAATCACGTACGCAGAATATTATTCTATCTATTCGTTTCAAATTCGTTAGCATCTTCCATGAAAAGTACAAAAAGATAATCCATTTAGTGCTGAACCAACTGAGCAATAGAACGTTTGTGAGACTCATCACAATCTTCCGTAGTGTTCGGGAATCTTCTGAACTCTAGTTATGTTGAAAAGAAATTTAAAAGTAAATATATTCAAGTGGATTGCCAAGATTGAAGCCCAGCATTTAAAATCGTCTGTGTTGTCCAAGATCAAAGAGAACATGAGGAAAAATTCAAAGACTACGCTAATAACGTCAATTTCCTTTATCAATTATTTTCCTTAAATAACTTAAAACTGTTTTGAAAAATGAAAAATTTTGGATCAGCTTTTCTGTATTGACTGCCATTGTAGATCGAAGCATCTGTGAAGCTATTTTCAGCAACTGGGTCATCTTTGGCATCATATTCCTTTACTTGACGCCGGGTGGAGACCAAAGGGAGTTTAGTCGCTTGAAGCTACACTAATTTTACCTGCTTATTTTTTAGCTGTTATTTATTTACTTCATTTTGCTACTTGGTTGTTTATTTATTGCAGTAATTATACAAATGGCTTTATACACTGTAACACAGTATTTTCCTTGTATCAAAATAAAATTATTTTTGACATATATTTTTAATCCCCTCTTACTTTTCATTCTCAAGTATATACAGTACGTTCTATTCCGTAGAAACTTCCAGTTTGCTCATGACCTTATGAATAATTTTCATAATATATTTCGTTGCACATCATTGTTTATCAGTGGCGTTAATCTTATACTTTATCTTCTCTATTTTTTTAATAACATCCATTACAGAGGGACAAAGTCTTAATAAACATTTATATATACTCTGACAGGGGCGTCATTTAGGGGGGGGCTGGGGGGGAACTGTCCCCCGACTCAAGTTGCCCCCCCCCAAGCCTCAACTTGCCTCCCTCACCCCACCAAGCCCCAAGAAGTAACAGCAGCTGCTTTTCCATTATTCCTACCGAAATTCAAACGTGTCATCACATTAAGTTATATCGGTCTATCTATCTATCTATTTTATGCGCTTCAAAAAGCACATAAAATAGCTCAAAATCAAAAAACCCCAGGTGATTAGGCTGGCTTCGCTTGCCAAACCGCCTCCCCCCCCACCCAATCAAAAATCTGAAATGACGCCCCTGTTTATGCACTTATTATGATCTTAAAATTACACAAAGCGCTATTCAGTTACAAACATATAGTAAGTGATTGACTTTTTTTTTCCAACGAATGGCATGATCACAACCGGGCTTAGGATCGTACTGGACTAAGGCCTTGGTTTAGGCTCATTTTAAGTGTGTAGAGTGCGACCTGTTAGGTGGTCCGTGCCCTTTCCTTGCATTTATGCTAAAGATTTGTCTATTTTCTGAATTTGCCTTTATTTTTCTATCAAGACAATGTACTGTGTGAAAATTGCTATAGAAACATTACATATTCTGCACTTGATAATATCTATAAATAAGTTCATATATAAAATAGTAATAAGAACTGCAAGGTTACCTTGAGTCTCCACTTGTTCGTGCTCTTCATTTTGCTTGCCTCATTTCAAGGGTTTTCCCTTTGATTACTCCTTCTACAAGTCAATCGTTTCGCTCTTGCTTTAAACTTGATCAAATCTGCTGGTGTTTAATTTCTTTTTATTTCTTTATTAAGCATTTAGCTTCTTGCGATCTTGGCTCCTATATCAAGTCATTTCAGTGCCATTTTCAAGTACGCTCGAGTCTCCTCCCCAATTGCCAATGACTGATGATCTTCACTTGTGATTTATTGCTCCATTCCAAGTTTACATCAAAGTCGACTTCCTATTGATGTCACCGACACGATTTTGTTGAGGCTGCCTTTCTCTGTTGTCAGGAATTCGTTGGCAATTTTATCTTTCGACCGTGATTTTTTCATCCCAACGAGTTAGCGTGCCGTTTATTGTCGAGCCTTTTTGATTTTTCAAAAACAGCTTCAAGAGGGTCCATGAAATTTTCCGAAGCCGTTCGGCAGCCCTTTACCTTACCGAGATTTCTAACATCCTGGGGTTTTATCTGTCGCTTTCTGCGTCCCGATCATTACATTATCATTCGCATTCAAAGTGTTGTAACTGTGGTGTTCATTTCATTTGTAATTATCTATATTTGGAACTAATGAAAAAACATATACAATAAAAAAAAAAAATATATATATATATATATATATATATATATATATATATATATATATATACATATATATATATATATATATATATATATATATATATATATATATATATATATATATATATACTGTATATATATACACACACACACACAGGAACAGCCGAATACTCATAATTACGCAATTTATATTAACGTATTCGACGAAATAAAGCTTAACAAGAATATTTACCGCTATCTGCGTTTCTGAACATAGAAGGCAACATTCACTGACACATCCATTAACCGGAGAATGTAATGAACCATGTCTGAGAATTCTTTCATTGCCTAATAGCATGAAACATTCGCTACGAATTCTGAATATTCTGGAATCGAATACGCATTCCGTTTTCTCTGAATAAATATCTTGTCCCCAATGTTGTTAGCATACTGAGATCCTAAACCTATATGCCAATAGGTACCAGTAAAGGAACTATTTTCTACAAATATATTTTTGGAAAGACTAAATCATAATTGATATGTCACTTATTAAAAAACAATTCCAATATTTGTAATTAACAGCTCCAGTGGTTCAGTTTTACTCTTTTGGAGAGCACTGTAAGCATAACTATAGTTATTGTACACACTATAACTAAGAGTAGGCCAATATACAGGGATCGTTTTTGTTCTAACTACGAATAATAATCATAATAAGAAAGTGTATTTTAATAACCTAACATTAATTATATAAGCGATGTCGATTAAATTGTTTAACATTCTTTAGCCTACACACAGTATGATTAAAATATTATAATCAAGTGAATTATGGTCAGTGCAAGTACCATTTGGGGCTACAAAATGGATTCCATATTTGTTATTTATATGATACTACTTTTTGAAGACCCTATTCTGACTTTTCCATGAATGATTTTACCTCTAATAGCCAGCATCATATATATATTTCAATGAGATGGTACTCTCCCGGCAAACATCTACCTTGGGATCGTAAACACAACAATTCTATTTGGTTTCGATAAAATTTTCATTCCTTCTGTCACATAGCACGGAACATCCCTCTTCAAATTAAGCCCAAATTTCTCCCTAAAAAGATAAATAATGTTGTCCTTTTGTATAGCGTCATGATTTTGTAAATGTCAGACTTATCAATATTTATTAAATACGTGTTACAAATTTTCAAGCATCAAAATACATTATTAGCCGTTTTCCACAGCGAGAGTAGAAGTGACTAGCTATCGATCTCGCCATGCTGAACAGAGACTGTGTGTGTGTGTGTGTGTGTGTGTGTGTGTGTGTGTGTGTGTGTGTGTGTGTGTGCGTGTATATGTGGAACTGATGGGCGAGAGGGTGGGGGATATAAGGAGACCAATGTATCTCAGATGTAAAAGGGCCAGAAAAGAACCAATAAAGTGTCAGATGAAAAGTTCTTTCTTAACGAAGTCGGAAAAGCGTTGGATAAATGATGGATCAAAAGCTTTCGAAATGACAAGAATCTAAGAGGTTTCACAAGATAAAAGAGACGAACCCTCTCTGATGCTACAGCGTTGAATGGAAGTTCATCATCTGATGTTAACTGTGCGCAGTAAGGGGAGCAACATTCAATGACAAATATTTGACAGAAAGCTCTTTTAGAATCAAGATTGGTAAATGATTTATTCTAATGGATACAGTGCACAGAGGAATGAAAACGGATTATCAGATAAAATCCACTTGGAACCAGGTAGTGATAATTGGCTTCCGCAGACCAATGAATACTCGCATACTGCCTTCTGACTACACACAGGCAAACGCAGTATGTGAGTATTCATTGATCTGTCTGAGCCAATTATCACTGCTTGGTTTCGAGTGGATTTTATCTGAAAATCCGTTTTTATTCCTTTGAGCATTGTATCCATTAGAATAAATCATTTACCATTCTAGATTCCAAATAGCTTTCTGTCAAATATATGACACTGCAGGAGTGACCTGACTAGCGGGTTAATTAAAATATAGAAGCTATATTATGCATATATGCGTACTTGGAGAAAATCTAAACTGAACATTACTACTGGAATAATGAATCTCACTTTCAACCATATCGTAAAATATGAAACTAATAAGAACGCTCGCTGAAGAACATGAACTCCAACCCTCATTACGGGAAAAGAAAGGGATCCGTCCTTCCGTTCTCAAGAAGTGCATTCAGCAGAACTTTAAAAATAACAACCATGAACATAATGATGAATTTCTTCAACAATTAGGAGAGACATAAAAGTCAAGACAAATCACTGAACACTATTACAGAACGGCTAAGATTAGAGTAATAAACAGAGAGAGAGAGAGAGAGAGAGAGAGAGAGAGAGAGAGAGAGAGAGAGAGAGAGAGAGAGAGAGTTTTGTTAGCAAGTTTAGCAGCCATATTCATCGTAAAAAGTGAAGTGACAAAGCAATAGTTAAAAATGACCCTATGTTTTTATCTACGCCAATGCCAACGAAGTGTTCAGCAAGCTGCTCTTACCTATTTTTCTCTGAAGGAAACGACGGAAGGAGGGCGGAGGGGAAAAACTAGTGGGTCCTAAACCAGGCTGAAATGAAATGATACAGCTAATAAGAATCAGTGAAGGACGAGTACCGTCAGGTTCTTTTCTTTGCACCTCGTACCACTGATATAGCCTATGCGACCGAAAGATACTGTTCTGGTATAACCCTGTCTGAAAAGAACGATGACTTTCCTCCCATTAAGCTATTGCGCCAGACTTGATTACAAGTTTCACTTACTTCCATCAAAGGAAAATTTTGAAGTCCACTCAGATTATCAAACTTGGTTTGATTACTGATGCAGATGGGTACAGATAAAGAAAGTTCAGCATTGGGGGAATTTACCCGTTCCTTGAGAGTCGCCTGTAGCAAACCGGGTCAGTGAAGGTACAGAGAAAACTGCTAATGATAATTTAAAGATAATTCAAGGGAAATAAGTCATATAATTGAAACGGCTGCTGGCTTAGAAATGAATATAACACCATTGAAGTAGTTCTGTTTATCCCTCCTTGAAGAATGGAATCAACTGAAGATTTTCTTGTAAATTGCAGAAGCTACATGTGTAATAACACTTGAAAATAATTAAGAAAAGACATACATTCATATATATATATATATATATATATATATATATATATATATATATATATATATATACACATATATACACATTACACACACACACATATATGATATTTACAGTTACGACTTTTATATAGTGTATGATATTTGATATATTTACGCTTTTATATATGTGTATATATATATAGATATATATATATATTATATATAGATATATATATATATATATATATATATATATATATATATATATATATATATATATATATATATATACACACACACATATACACATTACATTATGATTTCCATGAGGTATGATATTTGTAGTTTACGCTTTATATATGTGTATATATATATAGATATATATATATATATTATATATAGATATATATATACATATATATATGTATATATATATAAAGCGTGAACTACAAGTATCATACCTCATGGAGTCGTTATTATGTAAATGCTTGAATGATAATCATACATAGATGGGAAAAGAACAGAAGGAGCGAAAATAAACCACCAAAAATAATCCAAGACAAACATGGTAAAATGGGAAAGAGAAAGACTGCATGCTTTAATAACCGGGAACTCGAGAATCTCAAGTGCCATGTTGACCACAGGGAGTTCTCGAGCCTTCTTAATAACAGCGTCTCATGAAAGCCCCCGAAAACAGACACAAGAAATCCACTTTTGTTTTGTTTCCTTTACAGAAATGTCATTGCGGGCACTCCTCACTGAACTATGTGAATATTTTTTATTACGAATATCAACAAGAATGATGCAGAAAACAGAAGAGTTTCTGAAATCAAGCAAAGAAAGACAACTTACGAAAGGACGGAGGAGGGTAAAGGTTGATGTTCATTAAGGAAATAACATACTGTATTACTTCCTAAAAATATTCAACCGCATTTAAAGTACTCTAATGAATTGACAAGAAAATAGTAAACCATAAGGAATAAAGCTGCACAAAAGTTAAGTATACCTTAGTTTTACCAGACCACTGAGCTGATTAACAGCTCTCCTAGGGCTGGCCCCAAGGATTAGACTTATTTTACGTGGCTAAGAACCATTTGGTTACCTAGCAACGGGACCTACAGTTTATTGTGGAATCCGAACCACATTATAGCGAGAAATGAATTTCTATCACCAGAAATAAATTCCTCTAATTCTTCATTAGTCGGCCGGAGACTCGAACTCGGGTCTAGCGAGTGCTAGCCCACAACTCTACCGACTCTCCCAACGAGGAACTATAAAGCTGCACAACCCTGCAAGAAGGAGAGAGAGAGAGAGAGAGAGAGAGAGAGAGAGAGAGAGAGAGAGAGAGGAATAATAATTCCTGAATTCCAAAGACAGCTCTTGACTTTTTTTTAAGACGTCGCAGCCGCCGCGCTTCCCAATCAAAATGCCCAGGTCTCTTACAAGAGGTTACAGCGAGGCACACTGTACCGTGAAGCGTTATTTACAATTTCATGAGGGACTCTTGACCTTCAGACCACAAAGACTAGTAACCCAACCACTGCCTTTTTCCCCGGCGAATGAAGATCTGCTGGCCGTCCCTCTCGACAAGTCCATTTGATAAGAGCTGTACCGAGAAACTTCCGATTGCGTTTTATGAGTCCTCAACCAGTTTTATTTTTGGTTCGGGGATACTGACTTAGGTTCTAGCTGCAATATGCAATTAACGTATGAATAAAATCGCTAATTATCTGCTTTCACATACAACACACAAATATTCACAAATGAAGTAACCATTAAGTGAAAATAAGAATATACTTGTAAGAATGTAAAGATTAATCGACTTTAACCTTACCGGACGAAAGAACGACCGGCACGCTATATGCATCAACTAAAAAATTACGAGCGTTTCATTACGCTTCAAGGCTGATTTAATATTTATATTTCTGTCACATTTCATTATCTTAGTATACCGAGCTAATCCAACCTGATGAATTCTGAAAGCAGAATGCAAAACCATTCCCAGAATCTATTTGGTTACGTTTCTTCCTGACAGGAAGACTATTCACTAACTATCAAAACCAGCGAACGCCTGCATTCCTTTACTGTAAACCTTTACTGCAAGCCTTGCACCGTGAGTTGAATCAGATTTATGTGCACATCAATCAAAAAATGACCCAAGTAGATTTATAAAAACGTTTCTTTAATAAAAATTTAAACAAAACTCAAGATACGAAAGGCTGTCATTCGCAAAACAGTTCTTTTATTAATACAAGCTGGACGGACTCAATATACATACACATACATACATACATATATATATATATATATATATATATATATATATATATATATACTGTATATACATACACATATAAATACAAACACACACACACATATATACACACACATATATATATATATATATATATATATATATATATATATATATATATATATATATATATATATATATATATATATATATATATATTAGGTATTATAGACAGAAATCAGGCACTGATAACTATGAAACCTCACGTGTAACATTATTCTCAACACTACTGAAAAACAGGTTTACCTTAATAAACCAGAACCCATATCACTTTGCCTCCCTAATTGATACGTTTCATTTTTGAATTAGAGCAGATCTCTCTCCCTCCTCTCGCACAATAGGGTTTAATATTTCACAATTACTGATAGATATTCGTTAAAAGAATTATCAACTTTAAAAAATTACCTATTTGGCCATAACGAAATTTTATTAATTCACTGGTAATTTTAAAATATAAAATGATCATATTTAGTGCTTCATTAAATCAGTTATGAATAGAAAAGTTCAAATAAGAAAACTAAAAATCAACGCTTTATCGAAAAATTTATGGCTGCTATGACAGTCTCGAATCACCACATCATAAACAAATTGAAGTATATCATATATTAAGTGTTTTTAAAAATATAAGGTAATAAACGGTTGACATCCAGAGATCAAGTTACTAGACCAAAACCTCATTCATATACGTAATTTTATTCATGAAATCAACATGTTGCATGCAAAACATATAATAATTTCCTTGAAGAGTTATGGTAGTTTTGGTTATACTCATTTTCTAATATGCCAACTTTGTCTGGAGAAAATGGCATTACTGCATAAATTAACAATCAACATAAAAAAAAACCATTGGCCTGCGTTTACTGGTAAAAATACCGTGTTTCTATGGAAGCCACCAGAAAAAAACAGGATAATTATTCTTTAGGTTCTGAAAGTACAAGAACATAGTCCACAAGGTAAAAAACGAATGACACTTGATTTGCTTGAAGGAAAGCTGGATGCTTCTGTACTGAGACAAAACTGAAAAGGCAGTGTGTGCAGGAGTGGGATGAACTCTGGTAACTGGTCGAAATATTTATCACATCCAATTTAAGTTCGTTTTCATCAGTAAGTACCCCACAGATCAGTTGCTTCATCACTTCTTTATCACTGTGGCGTGTTCTCAAATGAAGCGTGCTACCGAGACACGGTATGCAGAAACCACTTTACCAAAGTTACTTTTCTACATACTGCGTCCAGAAGCGATATCTAGAGGGTGTTTCGTGTCCATTTGAGGCATTTCTTGAGTTAATTAAGTGCGTCTATCCGCTCAAGAGCCGCCCGACATCCCCCGTCCCTGATTTAGTTTCCCGACTGAATACAATAAGACCCGGACCGAGTGCTTCCCACTCACCTGTTTGGCAGCCAGCAGCTGCAAAGAAGCCCAGGATGGTAGGACCTAAGAAGCCGATATTTATACCTACATTGTCAGACAGCAGCGATTTTGAATAAGGTAAGCAGAGCATTTACCTTTCTTTTTACAATTGTTTTATTGCTACATGAATTGTGATGTTTTGGAGTGGAACCTAGTATGCAGTTTGTAATTTTCTGTAACCCCTGTGGCTAGCGTGCGCAGCGAAACATTACCTCTTGCCAGAACATACGAGCTTGCCAAGAATCTTTCAAAATGCAGATAAGACGTGAAGCACCGTTCCGCCACGCCCAAACTGAAAGCAGAAATGTTCAAAAAATGACTGTTACAAAATTACCGTCCGTTCTAATGTAGGTAGGGAGTAGCCTAACCCATGTTTATGTAGCTGGGTAGCGGTTTCCGTAGGTGCAGAGTACCGGGTCAGCCTCACGTATGCAGTGTAGCGGGTCAGCCTCATGTATGTAGTATAGCGGGTCAGCATCACGTGTGTAGTGTAGCGGGTCTGCCTTACGTATGTAGCACAGCGGGACAACCTTTTGTATGCAGACTAGCGGGTCAGAAAATCGGGAATTCTGTATGTTACGGGCAACATGGAACCTGCCAGTTGCTTTCCTCCACTCAAAACCCCGGTTCTCAATAGGGTCCCCCTTACCGCTTAGTAGTTTTCCTATTGCTTTTTCTTATGACACCACCAATAAAAGCAGTGGTTTTTCTTACCGTTATGAAGCACAGAGGGAGTATTTTTGTTCCTTGCATTTTCTATAGCGAATTTTTTGCGCCAAATTGGGGGTCCTGCGGACCTTCACAGACTCCAATAATAATAATAATAATTCATTATCTCAGCTTAAATTAATTGCAACTCTAAAATGCCTGAAGACAGCCATTTATCACCCGTTCTTTATTGGAAGGATGAATTATTTTTTCATATAATAGTTTACCATACACAGATTCATCTTTTGTGGACGTATAGTGAACATACTCACGGTCCGTGAGTCTGTGCTACTGTAAGTGCGAAAACAGATGTATACCATTATGTCCGTTCTATTTTCCGTCTTGAGTTAATTTTCTGATTTGCTTTGGTTATTCCTTTATGCTCCTAATCCACGAATGAACCCCATAAAAGACTACAATAATTACTGATTTTTCTCACAAAAGTTATGGAATCCTCTCCCTCAGTCTCTTAGTAAATAAACGGCTTCTGAAATTGTTTCTCAGTAATCGAAGACTTTTAGGGCGAGGTCTTTTGAGAAAGTAATTACCGAGAACGGTATCATATTTGTTATTCAAATTTATAGTTTTCTTGAGGACCGAAATATAATCAACTCTGCATTAGCAAATAAAAAAAACTTTCTACAGAAAGCAGTTTGGCACAAATAGATAAAAAAAAAAATCTTCAGCAAATGAGAGCAGACTATTCATCCTCAGAACTGCTTATTTCCTTTGCGTTCACTTACTGCTTCATGAAGTATGTAGGAATGGAAAAAAAAAAAAAAAGAGATAAAGAAGTATCAGAGCAACAGAAAAGGGTCAGGTATTGGAAACGGTTCTTTCTCTATATTCAATGATAATAGATTTTAAGCCTTTATACAAGGCACAAATTTGAAGAGAGAACGAGGCCTTCTAAGGAAGACGTGCTCAGAGGAGTTTACAACTTACTGGGATTTCTGTGCCTCTCTCTCTGACAGTTTTCATGGAAGTGAGATTTTTATGAGAGCAATTTCGCTGTATCTTCTTAAAAGTTTACTTCTAAAAATATAAAAAATATATCAGCGTCAAGGTTGTTGATGTGGCGGCATTTTAGAAAACTCAATAATGACGATTACGAAATCCTCTGTGAGATTGAATTCATCTAACAGATACTTCAGACACAAGCCGTTTCATCGATACCTGGAAGGACATTAAAGCTTTCTTCTTGTAATCGACATTTATGACGACAGGAAGTCCTTTTATGTTTCGAAACTTGAGTACATTAAAAGTGAATTTCCCAGTGCAATTTCCATTTCTTTATGCAAAGCCCATCGGGGCAGCCAAACCTATGATTTTGGATTTATGGGGAAAATTTTCCAAACCCAGGATAAATACTGAGAGTTGGAGTCAGTAAGGGCATCTGTCCGCGAAAAAAACAAGCAAAAATAAATTATGAAATAATCCGTTGGAAAATGCTTATTAAAAACACATACCCAGACTAAGCATTAGGCTGAGAGCAAGAAGAAAAAAGAAAAATTAGGTTCACCCCCGAAGAAATCGACGGGATCGGTCTCTCAAGAGAAATGCAATTAAAGAAAAAGAAAAAAGAAAAATGGGGATAGAACTCAAACGGTCTGCTTTTGGAGGAAAGAACTATTAAGATCAATCATTATGCCGCATCCTGAAAAGAGTCGGACATCATTTCTATGAAAATTCCCCCAGAAACATCTGAAATTCTAGAGCGACAGATAATTTCCCTCCGATCATAACTCATAGGTTCTCTCTCTCTCTTTTCATATAAGAAGAGAAGGTTATATAACTATTCACGAAGAAGCTGCAACTGATCAGTCACCAGGAACTTGATCCACATAGGAAAAGAAATTGATCGTAAACATCTAATAACGCGTTACTTCTCCCCTCTTACCACTGGATTCTACAAATACCAACTACAATATTTTCTTCTAGTTTCATATACCTCACAGATAACTTTATGGCATGCGCGAGTAATATGTATGAAAGAGAGAGAGAGAGAGAGAGATTATGAGAAGTCAAATATTCCTCCTTGCAAGAAAAAAATAAATAAAAACAGCTCCAGACGTAATCCTTCTCGTAAAGTTTTCAGAGCCACAAATATCTTTCCTTGACATCGCAGAAAATGTAAGAGTTCCTTCAAGTATATTTCACTTGCTTTTCAGACATATATATATATATATATATATATATATATATATATATATATATATATATATATATATATATATATATATATATATATATATATAAGGATAATAATGTCTAAAATTTCGTTAAAAATTGGGATATATCTTTTCTCTAAAGTAACAGTATACTTATATTTCAATTAACTCTGGCGTTCATCAAAAATAAAAACTTTTAATCGCTACAAAAATTTGTTACGACCCTACACAAGGTCGATTAGGGTCATAATCTCTTACTGCATCGGTTTTAAGAACAGCATCATATCATCTTACATCTCTAAGATTCTCTGGTCGCGACGGCCCGGCGTTGGGTCAGCATATTCCTTCTCTCCCGTCGACTCCTGTCACTGAATCTATCCTTAAACAAAGGCTTACTGGAATTAAACACCGAGATATAAAACTAGACTTTATTTGTAAATTTAACGAAAGTATTTCAGCAAAAGCTACGGTCATGAAATGAAGTGATTCACACCCCCCTATAAATGGAAATCATAACTAGAAGAAATTCTGATTCCCAATCAATCAGATTAATGATTCTAAACCAACCAACACTAGTGACTAACACCCTGGTCACCAAACAAAGTAAAAAGGTCATAATTATTCTAGGCCAAAATAAATGTCATGGAGTATATGTAAAGAACACTACTTTCAAAATATTCGTCCTCACAGGACGAACCCAGAATTTCTGTTCGAAGAAACATATCATATATTAAAACATGAAATGGTGTTTAAAGAAATCAATATTCAAAACGGAAAAATGCACAATGGAGAACAGAATGGGAAGATGCAAAATGGAGAAACATAGGAATTTCACTGAAATACAAACGGGGCATTTCCACATATTGTCTGGAAAAGATATGTGTTAATGAGTTATCTTATTCACTTCTACATCCTCAAAAAACGTATCTTCACAGTGGCAGTTCTTAAACACTGCACAGAGCAAATCACACGCAGCCGCCGCAAATCAAATCCTATAGCCATCATATGTTCCTCTCATAATATACCATTAAAGAGTGCATACACTTACGGATTCACTTAATAACTCCTCCCCGGAAGCGTGACGACACTGGTTCAATGTTCGAAGGATTACAATGCTTTCATCCATCTGTCACACTGTCTCCATGCACTTAGACCATGATAAAAATGCACAAATGAATGCGTCGGATACCCACTGCATTTAACTGTGGAAACCTCCAACATAAACACAAATGCACCTGCCCCAGGTGTGCCTTTTATAGGCCAGCACATACTTCGTCCATAGACTTAATAAATTATCTACATTTCTTCTTCTTCTTCTTCTTCTTTTAACGTGCTTTCTTCCCATTTTTGTATGGGGTAAGCACGATGCCTTCTTTTGAAGGACTTTTGATTTGGCTTTGGGGTAGACCTGTGGTCTCGATCGGCTGCCCTGCCTGACATCGCTTAGACCCCGGTAACGTATGTTTCATGTATCATACCCGACCCAACGCCCTTCTTCCCAGCAGCGAGAAGTTATTGCGCAGGTATGGCGAGAGTTCGAGACGTGTGAGATGTTTGTTATGTTTTTAGGTGTTGTAGTGGCTTTGTTTTGTGTGTGTATTTAGTCTGTAACATCCATTTGCTTTTTAAGCAAACCTATCCGTTGATTACATATATAATCCTGGGATGTCTACACGGATAGCAAAGTGTCTGCCTCTCTGATCAGTCGGCTGCGGATTTGAACCCGCGCCACAGACCTCTACGAAGTCCGAAGCTGCTGCTGTAACCGACTGAGCCATCGAGGCTCTAAATTATCTACATTTCTTATCAATTATTAAACTAAACTTCGTTTTATCTTTAAGATATAGGCAAACTGAGTTAACCCCTGAATTAATTCTAATTCCCTGAAATAAGTCAGGAACAAACTGTTTACCTTACAGGTGAAACGGGGATGACTCTACTGGTTTTGATAAGGAAAAAGCTCTCCCGTTTTAATTCCAACTCCCTATTTATTCCCCAGCGTCAGTTTCCCAGGGACCGAGACAGAAAGGATATATCAAGTCTTAACTCGCAAAATTAGAATGGCAAGGGGAAGATGATTTTGTACTGATGGAAGGCCCACAGACGGAAAGCTGCCCATCTCTCTTATCTAGGTAACGGCTGAATGAAAGGAAGAGAAGGAAATGCGAAGATGAAACAGGGTCTTTATATCGGAAAGAAGGATATCTTTTATTATTATTACAAGTGAGAGCTTCCCCTAACAAGACAGAATATGTTTGGAATATTCATAAATTAAAGGAGAGAGAGAGAGAGAGAGAGAGAGAGAGAGAGAGAGAGAGAGAGAGAGAGAGAGAGAGAGAGAGAGAGAGAGAGAGAGAATGTATCTATTTTCTTATATGGCAACAACTGAAAACCAGAGAGATTAATTTAAAGTAACAGTAAAAAAATATTTTTGAACTTTCGAGCACCAATAAACTGAATAAAAGGACAAATAGCACATGAAAATAAGAACATCTGCAAGAAAGTTTGATCAAAACTGTATCGATAATCCAGACCACATGTGTATGTTGTCTATGGATCAATCAGCGGACGAACAAATAAATTCTAAGCATAACCTCCAGAATAATTTTTGACTGGAAAATGTTACGAAAAAATATAGCTTGATTCCTTAATGACCATAATGAACGATGCCTCTCCAACAACCTGTTCACAAATAAAAATAAATCCTAAAGCTACTCAACTCCAAAGGACTAATTAATTGCTCTTAATTAGCCTGCTGCCTAACTTGGGTGGAAAGATTATTAAGAGGAATCTTGAGATTTTTTTAACGTTACTAAAGTTCTCGGATCACTTTTTGTATAAAATACCATCCAAATTCACCCTCTTTTACACTAAACAACGTGACAATGCG
The DNA here is from genome assembly GCF_040412425.1 of Macrobrachium rosenbergii. Classification (NCBI taxonomy): domain Eukaryota; kingdom Metazoa; phylum Arthropoda; class Malacostraca; order Decapoda; family Palaemonidae; genus Macrobrachium; species Macrobrachium rosenbergii. The sequence continues at coordinate 24,059,737 of NC_089751.1, read as the reverse complement.
TTGTACTTTGCAAAACATGTTTCGTTTTCAGTTACATCTCAGAACCGTTTATTGTACTTTCTCTACTTCTATCTGTGTTTTGTTTTCGACTGTTCAACATATTTCGCATTCTGTAATTCTCTCTCTCTCTCTCTCTCTCTCTCTCTCTCTCTCTCTCTCTCTCTCTCTCTCTCTCTCTCTCTCTCACAGACACACACACACAAACATATACATATGCAAATATCACGCTACAAATGTCGTTTGATGCCCAATTCGCGCTATTTCGGGAATAAAAGTGATAAATGGTTGTACCCAAGGTCTAAAGAATACGGTATTCTTTAGACCTTGGGTTGTACCTAAGTGACTCTAGGACTCGACAGTGCGAACCAACGGCACCCAGTCTACGTTCAAAATCATTTTGCTCTCTTCGTACTGTCTTTGACACCAAACCATTTATCACTTATACTTCCACTTCGGTGATATTCCCGAAATAGCTCGGACTGGACATTAAACGACACTTGTAGCTTAATGTTTGTATATAAAAATATCACGGTGATGTGATAAATATAAATAAATAAATATATATATATATATATATATATATATATATATATATATATATATATATATATATATATATATATATATATATATATATATATATATATATATATATATATATGACAACTATGTGTCACAATTAGCATCATAGTTTGGGTTACCTCTAGTTGCTCAACATCACTATTTACTGTACATGTCACTACTGTTCATATTCTATCACACACTTAACTAAATGTTTGACGTCTGCTATCAACTATTATAAAAAAAAATATTGCACCGGAAACTCGCAAATGCGGAGAGCCGAGGCAATGCTTCTCAAGATGTCCACGGAAAGCGACATGGAAAGAAGGGTTGTTCCTGTAATACTGCTCTTCTCAAGTGAAGGAAACCAATACGCCGAACGATGTTTTCCGCGTGTATTCTCTCACTGAATTTTGGGGGAAAGGAGCTTTTCCCTACATAGAATTGCCTCTTCCTATTCTACCGAAAAAGATAAAAACGGCGAGACTTTTGTTCCGTGGCGCTGCCTTCTCATAGGAAACGAATTAATTGTTTTCATTTCTGGCAGTACCTCTCCTTGACAAAGTAATAAACACTTAGTTCAAAATTTTATACTATTAAGTCACATAGGTAACCAAAAATTGAAACAGCAATATTGTGTTCAACTGTGACTAAAAATTTCAGATTATTTACTTCAGAACACGTCACAAAAATGTTGCAATTTTTTATGGGTTTTGTAAAGGTGTTTATCTTTACCTGCTATTCTCATCAGTTTTCCTATTTTTCATGAAGGCCTCGGGACATCATTCTCTTCTGTGAAAATTCGTCGCGTCTAATATGAAAGCGAGCCTGTTGCGAAAAATGACAATACTAAAGAATGAATGTTTTAGTGCTGCTGGATTATGCTGTTCGAATCCCTACAATTTTCGCTGTTGTCAGTAAGGGAAAAATTAAAATCGTCCTTATACTTTTTCATCTCTTCCTTTTCTAGCTGTGGTTGACCTTAGCTTAGGCAGATATTCTCGTTACAAGCTCTTCGCAGGATAAGACTATTGGTACGCCACAAACCTAACCGGTAAAAAAAATGCATGTTGGTGGCAACAAAACCTGGAAAAGAAATTCATCTTAGATACTTAACAAAACCAACAGAGTGAAAATTTATTAAAACATTTGTACCAAATGAAAACATATCACTTACTCTTGTATTTAATACCATTTTTGGGTGGTTATGATATATATGATATATTAGGCAATAAATTTTGCACAAAGTGAAGGATTCACTCCGAGAATAAAAAAAAAGAAACCATAACATGAACATGAGAGAGAGAGAGAGAGAGAGAGAGAGAGAGAGAGAGAGAGAGAGAGAGAGAGTATACTGTACAAAGCTAAGCAGGAGAAGAATAAAGCAACGTTCCAATGAGCCCCAATCCAATAAAGCAAGAATTTCATTACTCAAAACGGATTTTCATCCAGCTATCCCAAGATTCCATGTTCTCGTGATCTAATTAGTGTAAGCTGGTCCAAATTTATGCACAAGCTTTCAGAAGCATCCAGCTTTTATGTTTGTATAATGTTGTCACTGAGGATGGCGCGCAAACTGCTCTTACTTCCATAAAAAATTTTACCTAAAATTCCGAGTTTTCCAAATATTTAAACATATAAATATACCTATTGCAATTTATCTGTTTACCTAATATCTGAACGAACACCAACACCGCGTAATTCGAAGTGGACAAGTTTCTTTCGGGAGGCTCGGAAGAAACACCATTTCCTGACAAGAACAGAATCACAGAGCTCCAGACTTGTGACAATATGATTATAACGGCAGGAGATACAAACCAAATGTATTAAGAATGACAGGAGGAAAAGGCAAGGGTACCAATGTTAATTTGATATACCAAGGATAAGATGAACCCAAACAAAGAACTGAGAATCCCCACTGCAAGGAAATGTTTAAAAAACATGCAAAAACACGTCTGGGCACGAAACTATCTCTATCTCCTACTCAACATGTACAATTAAAGAGACAGGAATTGGTAGCAGATGAGTAAACTACGCATATAAGAACATAAAAACACATGCATCCAGGCGTGAAAGAACAGAATATCTATAAATATCAATTAAATTCGGAACGTCTATCAACTACAAGTACCGTTTCATTATAGGATCACCTAGGATACTCTTAGATAATTCCTTAGTTTCTAACCACTTCTACTTCTGAATACCAGGAGGGATTGCAGAATCTGACGAGACTTTGCTCTCTGCTGTGATCTTTAAAACATCGGCCTACAGACGGGTTGATGGCCTGACTATAAGCTAGTTTCCAATTTATAATATTCTTAACGTCTGTCTAAACGGAGACAGAGAGAAAAATAAAAAACTGGGTTTAACGGGGTTTCGAAATGAACGTAGCTATTGGAAAAAGCATTAAATATATCATAGCCAAGGCTATATGAAAACCATAATAATAAATAAATCTTGATGCTAAGCTTCATCACTGGCCATTCGCTTTTTAGGGCTACGTTGAAGTTTCACTAGATAAGGACAGAGGTAGAAATTATGATAGAAGGCTTGTTTCAGATGAGCCCACTGCAGGATTGGCTTCCCTTATACGCAATAGTTCCCCCTCTTGCGAGTATGATATAATTTTAAAATCTGCATAATTACTGTTAATCTTGTAGTGCAACACGTGATTATGTAGATTTTAAAATTATATCATACTCGCAAGAGGGGGAACTAACTACATTAGAGTCCATCGTCATAGAAACTACCATCCCCTCGTTAAACATCCAGACAGCCTCCACGCGTTTGTTTATATTTTGGTCAGCACTTCAACTTGTACTTACCCTATTTCTTTTTTTAGACATTTTAGTTTCTTTTTAGCTCAGTTTAGGTAGGTTACGTCCGTGTCTTTATGGTTATTTTTTTTTTTCTTTTTTTACCTTTTCTATGCTTTTTGTAAGAATTTATGTACGTTTATTTTTACCTTTTTTACGCTTTTTGTAAGAATTTATGTGAATTTTGTAAAATGCAACCTAGATGATGCAACGGGATATTGTGAAACGCCGTCGGCAAAACAAACCTTTGTTTTGATTTACGTGTGCCCTTTCCTGGATGCCCCTTGATAGACATATAATATATATATATATATATATATATATATATATATATATATATATATATATATATATATATATATATATATACACACACACTCTGTTTCCCCTAACACAGTTAATTTCAAATTAAAATAAAAAAGAGGAAGAGAATAATGTCACACTCATACTTTAAATACCACAGATCATGAATGAACTTACTGTGCGAAGACTTCCACATGAACCTTTTATAAACCCACACAGACTGCTCATCAGTAGGGCAGCGAACACATTTCCATAAACGTGTGCATTCACTGTAGCACTTCCTGGATAACAAATCATTCCTTTTCAATACTCATTCTAACCCTTCTGACCTATATAAATTCTTAACACCAACCTATCGTCCCCTATTTTTTCCACGCGACTGAAACAACTCAGGTCGCTCAAATCCATCCGTTTACCTATAATTACCTTTTCACTCATTTAATATCTCTCCATATTTCGCACATTTTCAATTCTCCTTCCACCATATATAGTATATAACCTTTATTTTTATGCATATTTAAATTCACAGTTCACGTTCATAGAGGTGCAACGGCTCAACAATGAATTCATAAACTCCAAGTTTGTCCTCCATACAAACTCAGACTCTCTTCCTAATTTTTTGCGCACATCTTGCTTTTACTTTTTTGCTTCGGCTGTTCTGTGACTCACTGCCTCTCTCATCCTACCATCATCCGTTATTTTTAATTTTAGATACATGTACGCAACAACTGCGTCATTCTTCTACCATCCTATCAACATCCATTACCCTAATGACCTTACTCCTGGTCACACTTACTCTCAACTTGCTCCTGAATACACATGCAACATCTTTCCATAGTTTCTCCAGTTTCTCTCTGTTATCACAAATCAGTATTGTCTCATCTGTTCAACCACAAATATCCCACACAATATTCATAACCCAATTTTTTTATCCCACAACTTTGTACCCTGCGTGTATCTCATGTCCTTTTTCTGCCTCTCACAGTTTCCTTCCTCAAAGGTATTAAACACCCACGAAGGCATAACAAACCCTAGATTCAGTAGTCACTCCCGTTTCCATTTCCTAATACACGCTTCACTCTAAACAAAATAATTAATCACTCCCACTAACTTATCTCCTCTTCATACATCATCAACACTCGTTAAGTTCCTATTTATCAATTTCATCGTAAGCGGGTCCATGTAATACACGTGGAGACTTTCCATTTGTTTTCGAACTTGACATATACCTGTTGCAAAATACTACCTGATATATACAATTCTTTCTTTGTCTACACAAGCAATATTCTTTTCTTACCACGTCATCTGTTATCTGGTACGCGATGTAATTCTATGCCACTATAATTCTTACAGTCTTCTCCATCAGCTTTCCCCCTCAACAAAGGAACAATCATTACTCCACCATTTCGTCAAAACCTTGCCCTCATTCAGAGATACCTTACACTCTAAAGTCAGCCACTCAATCACACTTTCACAACCGTGCCACAGCATCTCACTTATAGACAGGTAACACCTGATGTCGCCTCCTTTAATCGGAAGTAGGGTATAGTGTATATGTACGTATGTACGTACGTATGTTTACAATAGCATGAAGAATGTTAAGAATTGGACCCGAACTGCCAGTCAAACCAAATACACAAGATTATCACATGTTGTAATTTTAATGTAACATTCCAAGGAAGGTCACCGCAATGTTTTCAATGGTCATCTAATGATAAACACACAGCCGTTCTAAGTGATCACTGCAGCTTTGTCTTCCAATCAGTCGCAAGATCTATCAAACGTGACTAGATCAGTTAAGGGAACAACATTTACAAAGGGGATTCATCAGCAATCTTTATTGCATGATTGACCGTCACTTGAGCTTACCGTGATAAAAAATATAAATTCTGTCTGGCTTCCTTAATATGCTTTTCAGCTGGAAACTTCCCATGCGGCCTTTGCACATCTCCTCTAGGACAGTGCATGCTATGCATCTGGAAGGGCGTCAGCATCTGTGAATGTTCCGCAAGGCCACACTGCCAATAGTCGAGATCTTGCATTTCCAATATCGTAAAATAGAGTAACAGTCTTCCTGGAAGTGTTATGAAAGGTGACGTTGGTAAGCTTCAGATGGTTATCACCACAATGGCGATAGCTATTGCCATTACTACGTGACTGACTTCTTTTGATATATACATGTTGCATTTTGGTCAGTTATCCTAATTTTAGCGAGTGGACCAACTACTCTCTTGAAGCTTGCTTTTCAAGTTACAGGATGTTGCAGTTATTTGGAACAAAGTTAACAGCTAAGGATCATCACGGAGGGGTGGGAATCGGGTAACAACGTAGAGTGACAAAAGAGGCAAAAGCTGAACGGCATGGAAACCAAGAAATAAGAAAAAATGGAAATTTCATGAAATACTGAAAGCAAACATAAGAAAACTGACAAGAGCGAAGAGAATGAATAAAAGTGCGGCCCGCTAGAAGCACATACTGTAGGTTATGAAAACCAGAGAATTGCTTAACTAATAAATGTCAGTAGTGTGGGAGAAAGAGATTTCATTTCCTGGAGGAGTGCACTTGTTCCCAACGAAAGTTCTACTAAGGTTTACGAATCACCTTGGAAGTTACGGAACGGATCTGCATAGCTCATACAGTATTTATATGGTAGAATTATTGGAAAAAATTTTTATTGCATTTAACGTTAAGAATAATGCCTGTCATTTTATATATCACTTTAGTTAGCAACAAAGACATCATAATTAAAGAATTACCAGGCGAAATATTGGAACAACGGCAATCAGGTCGCTAATTCTAAATTGTTTGCTATTTACATTTTTCCCTTTAGAATTTTCTGCAAAACCTCTGTTTTGGAATCAGTTTAACTCCCATTTGACTCTGACTGGTTGTTCAATTAATTTCAGATTTTTTAGCGTCAGAAAAAAATATACACATAAAATGGATACACAAGAAATGCACTCGAGATAATCTGAGAGTGATCTTTATATACAGAATGCCACTTGTCATGCACGGATAACTAAGTTATTCATCTTGCGTCATAAAAATGCTGAACCATACATTCTTCCTTTTTTTGCTGAGTTTTCTGAAGGGAAACAACTTAAAAAAACAAGCTTTTGAGAATCAGCGACCTGACTCCCCTTGTTTCAATATTTCAGGCCATAATGTTTTAATAGTGGTGTATCTGGTGTTTATAAGATATCAAAAAAAAGACACGCATTATTAATCTTAAAGTTATAAATTTAGTTACAAATGTTTTAATAATTTTACTATAAAAACCAATTACATCTGATATGTTGGATGTCGTTCCGCGTTTTTCTTACATTGAATTTATGAACACCAAGTATAATCCAGTTTTGGCAACCATGCTAGTATTATTAATTCCTAAAAAAAAAATACTCCATAAAGCCTAGGGCTACCTGTTTATTCAATTATCACCCAACCCCTATTTGGAATAGGAGTTTCCTTCCAAATAAGACTCAGACAATTCAGCTCTTAAGATTATAAAAAAAAATAAAAAAAAGAAAGGCTGTATATCAATAGTTGCTAGGTAGCAGAAATGCGAGATATATAAACATCTTTATCAAAACTTTGTTCTTAATTGTTACGGAATGGTTTATCATCTACATCTAGTTGCCTTGACAGGTAATAAGACCTTGACTGAAGTAATATTAAATTTAAAAGCATCCTACGCACCCTGAGAAAATGCTCTAAAGGCTAATCCTTCCTAGAACTCTAGTCCTACGAGTAACATCTCTTACCCGAAAGAAAATCCTTCCTAGGACCATAAAACAATTACATATTCTATAACGTATCCTTTCTACCATCCAAACCCAACAGCAAATTTCATCTAAAAGCCTCTAGCATCCAAGGGCGAACATAAATTCCATTTTGTTCACCGCTGATGAGAAACGCGTTTGATTACAAGAAATGGCTGTAGGGGAAGCCAAGAAAGAGATCCATTTTGATCTCGGAAGGAGATCAGATTAGAGGCCATACGCAATGAAAGTATTTCTTTTTCCCGGACGCGCCGTGCAAAGGTACTCGGGAATGTTCTACGCCCCTCTGACGGTTCCTCCGAACGATGCTCAATTTTCTCTACATACATAAAATTAAATGAGCCTCGACACGTTACGTGTCAAGATTTGACTCTTTCCAAAAGGCCTTCGTTCTTTGTCACTGAACAGTTGAACAATCAAACAATATCAAACTCTGGACTGAAACTGATCCTCGACCAAACCAATAAAGGCGGCAACTGATATCAGTAACCAAACGCTATCCTTAGACCATGGTGCAATGTCGGTTTCACTACTCGAATTTACATGTACTAGAGAGTGGAAAAACATATATTATACTTTATTAATAAAATACAGTTACCTTATGTACTTCTATTCTATCTCTCTTGTAAATGATTACTTGTGAAGACTACAGTATACTGTAGTTGTATCGAAAGGGTGAACCAACAAATAAATCTCGAATTCTGTGAGTCACAACTACATAATACACACACACACACACACACACACACACACACACACACACACACATATATATATATATATATATATATATATATATATAAATATATATATATATATATATATATATATATATATATATATATATATATATATATATATATATATATATATATATATATGCTAAATATATATACTAAGCTGTAATATGAAAACCACTAAGAGAGAGAGAAAGAGAGAGAGAGAGAGAGAGAGAGAGAGAGAGAGAGAGAGAGAGAGAGAGAGAGCGTTTTTGCCACGGGATACATTTACAGCTTTGAAAAATCACGTCCAGTAACGACTTTTCTGGCACTTACTCCAACAAAGAGATAAACTAATCATTCCAAGGAGTGATTTTAACATGGAATAAACAGAAAACGTCAAATAAAGAAATAAGGGCCGTTCTTTTGTTCGTATCAAAGGTAAAAAGTTTAATATCTTCCATTCCACAAAATTCTGATGAACAAAAATCGGAGTCGCAATATAACTTTGATGTCAAGAACTTATATTGGTTGTCGGTTTTACTGCTGGTTTTTCACGGAAAATTGTATTTTGTGATATTAGAAGACAAGTAAAACAGTAACACATTAATCAATGCTTCACATAATTCACTAGGGCAGAATAGGCATATTTCTTTTATGTCGGTTCCAAAAGGGGAGAAAAGGAGATACACATTAACAACTCTTGCCACAGGTCAAGGCAGTTTCTTTTTACCAGAGACATTTATTTTTCCTGCAAATACAGTCTATCGACCCGCATACACACAACAATAATGGCAACGATTATCGGTATCGCAAATAACTGTCAGTGTGTATGGGGTCACTGTCCTGCCAAAAGTTGGAGGGGCCTTGTGATCGGACGATTTTAGCAGGAACCCGACAACGCCATGTTCACGCTTCGATTTACTTTCGATATCTCCAGCTTGTGACGCTTGTGATGTGTGGGGGGGGGGCTTAAATAGCGATACTCTTCAGTAGCTTATCAACTCTTGAACTGAACACACATCTTGTAGGCTATAGGCTATACAGAATGTAATGACCTCGTGTGATAAAGTATTTTGGGAGGGATTTTATGGAATTATATAAACAGCCGTATCTTTGGAAAATTAAATCCAAAGATTATAATGACAAAGGAAAGAGGAATAACACTTACATACTTCTACTCGAAAAGTTAAAGGAGGAGGATGAGTCAGCAACTATACATGATGCCATGTCTGCAATGAATGAAATCTCCGCTGAAACAAAAATAGTTAGATGATCGCAGCAAAGAATTGGAATAATTTGTGTCTGACTTCGTTTTCAGTCTCATCTAAAGTGAATCGAAATCGAAGCCAATGGTCGCTGTGTGTATGAAGGCCCTAACCTAATAATTTAGTATTTTTCACGTCACTTTAGTCTTCAGATTTAATGGAATGTATCTAGTGTAACAACTCATTCACGGAGCGAACGAACAAGTCCCAGGACTCACATCAAGAACTCATGAACCAGAGGTGTTAATGAGCTTTCCTTCTTAGGCCTCGCGGAACCCTATTCAAGTGCTGCTAACTAATTCAAGAAGCACTAAAGAGGGGAAAAAGCATTCAACTCTGCGTAAAGTACTAGGCGTCTGTCGAAATAAGTATGACGGGGACAATGTGCGAAGGATTTGTATCCAAGTTGGCAATAAGAGTCAAGTCAATAATAAGACGGAATGCATTCTGATATAATATTCTTGAGAAGAAATGCGATACGAGAATCTCTATAAGTACTTCAAACAGTGCACAAATCTTCACAAGTATATCTGAAGACGCTAAGACAGAGGAAGACAGAGAGGTACACCTAAAGGGCCTACTCGTCTCTAAGTCCCTTAAGTGTCTAAGACAATCCAATATTTAGTTCTGAAGCCAAAATACTGAGATCTGAAGATTCAAATCTTCAAACTCTCAAACATCACTGTGACGGCAGAAGTTGTTAACATTAGATGACAAGTCGGCACTTTGTCTTGGAAGCTCTGAACCCGATTAGGTTTCGTTTGCGCTCATTCAACGATGCTATACAGTTACACAACAGCATCAGCCAAGATTAGGCGAGATTAAGACCTAGCTTCCATAGGGATCTGGGAATGAAAGGAATTATTTGTGGAATGGGAAGCCTTGCCTTGACGGATGAGACTGAGGGAATAGTAGCGGTATTTAGTTGCTACATGATTATAGTTAACACAATACAAAATTTATAAGTAAAATACGAATTTTGCCATCAGAAAAAAAATAGGGAACAATAGCTATTGCAGTTAAGGTCGAAATGAAGTAGGCTGCAATTCAGTTTTGGAAAACCTAATTATATTTGGTAGTAGAGATTATGTACGAATATCTGAGAGAACGCTTGACGATTAGCAATAACATTTCGTATAAAATATTTTCGTTCGTATTCAAATAAAAAATAACTATGATAACATTCTTAATTCTTATAGAGAAATATTCATATCGTCTTGTAAATCATGTATACGTAATCAAATCATTTCTTTTTATTTGAAGTGTTTAATGTATGCTAAGAATTTTTACTGAATGCCACGGTCAAGGGGACGGGCATCTTACTTTTGTGAGAGGCGAGTCTGAACAATGAAAAAAGGAGAGAGAGAGAGAGAGAGAGAGAGAGAGAGAGAGAGAGAGAGAGAGAGAGAGAGAGAGAGAGAGAGAGATATGACAGCAGATGTCGGAATATTACTTCCCATAATAACTATCTGAATTTGTAATTCTCCGTGTCAACAGTTTCATTGTCATACCAGGATTCACGTCTATATATAGCAATAAAGATCGTGAGAATAAAATAAACTATGTGTAATTAATAACAAGATCATAAAAAAGATGAATAATTACAAAAAAATAAAAATAACATTCCAAAAGAAAGTGGTTGACTTCAAGGAAACAAACTCAACACTACAGAGAGGCGATGCCAAGACCCAAGGTTTGAGCACGATGGAACAGAGATAATATGAAGACGAACAACCATCGTCAGGCAACACACACACTGCCAGTCATGAATAGGTGAGCAGATATTCCGCTCAACGAAACTGGGAGAAGAGGATGCTAAGCTTTTCGTAATTTTGCGTTACCGAGGGGATGTAATTACCTGTTGATGTGCTGTTACTAATGAACCTCGCCTTATTCTAAAGGCATCCTTCACCCCTGTTTTCAGAAAGAAGGTAAAAAAAAAAAAAGTTGTTTGTTGCTGTTTTTTTTTTAGTTCCATCGTCCGTTCAGCCTTTTTCCAGTATTTCTGGTCTTCCTTGCAAAAAAAAGAAAAAAAAATGATTTGAAGAGGATATCAAAGCTATTTCCGAGTTGCTAACAGGTTCAGGGGATGACAACAAAGGGGCCAGCCAAGGCACTCATGACACTGTTCTCATCACGGGACTGAAGGGTTCTGCATCAGAAAGACTCTCTGATGATGTATGATGCGTATAAGGTCCTAATTGGTCTGAAAAAGGCCAGATGACCTTAACAAGCTCATGCCATCCATCAGTTTGTGACGGAACCGTTGCCTGTTTGTCCCCCTACTCTCATGGAAATCTTTCATCTCCTTTTCATCTTGTTCCCATTTCCATTTATATATATCTTTCCTCCCATTACAAATCTAGGAGCATCGTAAGCTAAGGAAAAACATCCCGAACATCAATTACATAATTATAGTAGTAGCATTATCATCTCACTGACATCTTGGAGACAAGCAGGTCAGCCAATATACAGGATAAATTTCAGGAATAACAGGCATAATAGGAAATCAGTGTTAGTAAGAATATATGTGACACCGCTTACGCAAACATTTGTATTGAGAGAGAGAGAGAGAGAGAGAGAGAGAGAGAGAGAGAGAGAGAGAGAGAGAGAGAGAGAGAGAGAGAGAGAGAGAGAGAGAGTCAAATCAAAACTTTATTTCCATTTTACAATGGTTATTCTATATGCCATATTTTGAAAATTTATACAATGTCCATTGACTTATAAGATACCAGATACATATAATTTATACCATCAAGTCAAACGCAGAGAGAGAGAGAGAGAGAGAGAGAGAGAGAGAGAGAGAGAGAGAGAGAGAGAGAGAGAGAGATGTATTATAGTATTACCTTTTCTAAAACAGATTTCATCTCACAAAGTAAAGTGCTCATCCATCTTAAATAAGGTGATTAATTAATTTAAAATAAAATCTCTTCTTTGCAATCAAGGCCAATTAATTTCCCTTTATGAAAGTGACACAAGCCTTCTTATCTAGGCACCTAATGAAGTTATTATATTTCATCGATAAAGTTATTATATTTCATCGATAAAGTTAATATTCCACTTCATCTATGAATCTCCTTACGCGTGATCCCCCTCTCCCTAGGTTAATTTTGATATTGATTAAAGACTGCTCGGTATATGAGGAAAACTCGCAAAAGCATTTCTAAGGCCACGGTGGAGTAATAATACTCATTAAGAACGGCTACACAACAACTGCAATACTGATTACAGCAAGTCCATTACTGGGCACATGTACTGCCAAATTCAAAGGACGTTGTGTGTGTGCGTGTGTGTGTGTGTTTGTAAACCATCGGTGCTGTATTTACGAGTGAGTGGAAGCAATCGTTCAGAAAGGGGACACTACGATTCCAATTGTTCAAGGAAATATCGCCATGCACTAAATCACTTTATTTTATAAAAGTATACATTAAGAACATTTATGTAAAAAAAAAATAATCAACAAAATCTAAATACTGTTTTCGTAACAAACCTTTTTAAAAACTTGAAATTAACTGATTTCGGTAGGTCAAAACGAGAAGTATCTTCAGGCAATAATACCAAATAGGGCATAAGACCAAAGAATTAAGCTTATTAATTTTTTTTTTACAGAATTAAGAAAATTTAGCCATAAAGCCAAACACCGCGGCACTTCAGCCATCCAGTGCTTACGAGAGTGAAAAGGGGGAGTGGGAGTGGCAGGACAAGAAGGAAGAAAGGACGCGGGAATGGAGGTAAAGGAAGTGGAACCAGAGGTTAAAGCATAATACTAGAAAGTGGGTACAGCTAAGCGCCGAAGGGACGCCTCAAACATCCTTCATTAATGCCTACAATGGCCCAGGTGAGGTGCATAGATGGCACTAAGTCCTTAGGGGGGTGAGGGCAGGCGGATAGAATTTCCCAGAAGAGCAAATCAACACAAATGAAAACACCAGATACGTGAGAAAACGGAGAGAGAAAGACAGGTAAAGTAAAATGTTTCAAAATACCGCGAGAGAAACAGAAGGATACCCGAGAAGGATGAGAGAGGAGAGAGAGAGAGAGAGAGAGAGAGAGAGAGAGAGAGAGAGAGAGAGAAACACAAACCACACATACACCGAGGGATAAACAATGAGCTGGAGAGAAAGTGACAAAATTTCACAGAACACTATTAGGAAAACACAAGGGTACTCGAGGGGGAAGAGGAGCACCAGTGAGAGAGAGAGAGAGAGAGAGAGAGAGAGAGAGAGAGAGAGAGAGAGAGAGAGAGAGAGAGAGAGAGAGGAAGCAAGTGGCAGAGAGACATTTCGCCTTTCTCCAGAATTTGTTTGTAAATGTTCACTCCTTCAAAAATATAACACTGAAAAAAGAAAATGATAAACGTAAGTTGAAAAAAAAAACTTATAATTGCGGAGTAAAATTTACCTAAAAGAATATACCTCTTCGTGTTACTGGAAATAATAATAGTATTTATACAAAAACAATGTTACTGTAGACATAATGTTTAAACTGAGTCGTCGTTGTTGAAAAATTCACATCCTACAGTATACACATATGTTATGTTATTGTTAAAAATAACTAACAAATAGTGACCACAACTGAATACCACTCAGGCAATAGTAAGGTTTATCCACAACATAATAATATTGGAAGACAACTCCTGGGAGAATCGTACGTGACAGTATCAGCTGGGCTCCTGTGGACACCAGAAGAGTTAGAAGAACTGGACTCACTCAGATGTGAATTTTGAGAAGGGAGGCTGGAGATGAGTGGAAGACAAAGCAGAGAGATGGGATTATGATAAACCAAGACATCCACAATGGGCAGCTTCTTATGCATCACATATCGAACAGTAAATCTGGAGAAGGGGTAAATTGCTTTAATATATCTAGAAAAGTCATCAAAACTCATCTGGTTCCCTTTAAAAATATTAAAGACATCCTCGACGTATCACAACAAAATAAGTAGCATAAAAATCGGAGTAATTCGGCTTTTACAAATTCCCTAAACGAGTTATTAAAAGATAATCATTAAAAGATAATCCTTAAAATGAAAGAACAGTCGAAAACAGGCTATGTAAGCTTTCCATCATTAAAGGAACAGTTTTTAGACTTAGTTCGGCTTTGTTTCGAAGGAGGTTTAGAAAATGATTCGGTGTCGGGAAAGGTTGTCCTTGACAACGATACTTGCTTACTCATGTAAGGAATTTGTATAAACCGAATTACTCACTAATTGCAGTCCGATTTTGCAGCCCCTTAATTGTTGAAGTACGCCAATGTCATTATTTTTAAGGGGAACCACACTGACTTACTATTTTCAAAGGGAACCAGATTAAATTTGATAACTTTTCTAAATAAATTAATGGCGCTTTACTCTCCCATCAAATTTACAGTTAACTGTGAAATATATAAGGTTCCCCATTTTGGATGTATTGCTGTATCATGATCCCATTTCACCTCACTTCAAATTTAGAGTTCACCTAACAATAACTAAAGCAGGCACTTGCATTCAATTTTATTCTTGGGCAGGTGAGGAAGGAAAGCAAATGTTTTGGTAAATTTTGCTCGAATGGCGCTCAAAATATGCGATCCTGAAAATACAGATACTGAATCAGAAAAAGTAAAAGTAAATCACGCTATCCTGGATATTACAGGAATAAAACATAATGGATTTTTTAAAAA
>NC_089751.1:24037134-24042134 GCF_040412425.1 Macrobrachium rosenbergii | reverse complement strand
GGAGTGAGGAGGGACTGCTTATAGTACATGAGGGAAAAGAAACATTATGAAGAACAGGCATGATGAAATGACTGCTCTGTGTAGGAAAACGGAGATTATTTGAGGTGCAACTGAATGACATGAGAAATCAAAAACAGATATACAACAGGATATTAAGATACACATGGACAAACTGCGTGAGAAAAAGAATGCGATCAATAGCAATTAAGGTGTGAATATGAACAAGCACACTGGGGAGAATAAGTTGTTCTATAAGAACGTATTTGCAGGAGGACAATAATAACAAAATATATTTTAGAATAAAGGATCATTCAGAGAAAGGACATTAAACGTAGGTGCAAAGCTGTGGAATTAGAAAATGTCATGAATGGAGCACGGAATGGCTGATGTTTGAAGAAGATGGCGTAATGATTTTGGATAGTGAGAAAGAAGTGCAGAAACTAGTAAAAGTGTGAGCTAGAGAACAAAAGTAGGTTGTAAGGTTAAAAATTAAGGCAATACATCTTATTATGGATGGTGTAGGAATGGAAACGGTTTATTCGTGAAGTGTTTTGGGAATAAACGAGTGGATGACTATAGGAGATGACAACTGAGAAATCTCGGTATCCTTAATATATCATAATCATTTTAGTTTCATCCATGCTAGAGAACTCTGAATCAATACATCCACCAGGTAGCAAGGTGTGTGCAGAAGATTGGAAGAGAACTGAGTGCCTAAATATGCCGAAGTTGGAATGTGTGAAGCTTGTGTTGAAACTACTCACTTGAACAAAAATGAAGTGTGATGGTGCATGCGTATGACAGACGATGAGAAATCAAGATACGCAAAAGCGTTAAAAATGTTAGCATACGTGAAAAAATGGATCAGTATGTTTTAAGGTGATTTTTTAATATACTATAGAGTTGTTGGTGGTAATGGTCTGACAAGCTGTTGATGAGCCTTCTGTTTAGGTCTAAGTGGCTAATATTATGAACTTTTTCATAATATTAAATTGAGAGAAATAAAGAATCAGCTAATCTTAGGTGTCATTAAAAATAAACACTTTTACTGACAGCGTTTATCTGAAACCATTCAGTAACTAAAAGATCAGTTTGTTAATAAACTGCGCAACTGTTGTTAACACTTCAAAGAGGTTGAAGTTCCGTAAAATACAAAAATGTCTTCTCTAATAACAAAAGTTGATGTTCCTCACTAACATCATTTTGGCCTGAGAAACGAGGACGAAAATCGTACTCTCTTCGTACGAAAAATACATTAGCAACCCATTAAAGAATTAGCGTGTATTAAATCATTTTATTTTACACCCTAATTAAATCACTTGTCTCATTACAGAAAAAACTGTTTTTCCGCTAAAGTTAGCATGTCCATAACAGCAAAGGGAAGACACCGTAACCTCTCTACACCACAAGGCATAAAACGCAGTAAAGCTAGAGAGAGAGAGAGAGAGAGAGAGAGAGAGAGAGAGAGAGAGAGAGAGAGAGACAGAGAGAGAGAGAGAGAGAGAATACAAATTATAAGAGAATGACATTTTCGGTGTTCTACTCTTTACTAAGTAAGCTAAACTCTGCTGGTCTGCACTTTAAACTGGCTCTTGGGGAATTCTCTACCCAGCTGTCTTTCTCAAAACTGATAATTCAATCTAATACAGCTAGAAATCTACGCATCACTCGCAAGGAACCTGCAGAAATAAGGAACCTGACAATAAAATTTTCAGAACGCCGATTCTATCACTGTTGGAAGATTGTCCCGTCTTGTCTGGAAGTCATCAGCCTTCAGAGATCGTAATATTTTCCACGAAATTATTACGAACGATGAAGCATCGTTATCATAATTCTGACCATCCAGAAAATAATTTTGGCGCTTTTCCATATGACATTTTTCATGAAGGAATTTTTCTGATCTCCTCAGTGACTATGATCATGCCTCTAAAATTAAATCTAGCTAGACCTTTTGCAAAGCGCCATCATCCACACTATGCCGAGGTAACCCAATGCCCCACTTCATAGCACAAGATCTCTTTCACTGCGTTTCCTGAAAAAGTAAGGCAGTCTTCTAGAAGAGTATTTAACGATGAGGCTCGCTGCTTCAAACAGCCTCCAATAGTATGCTGTAGAGCTATGTACCATTACCTCAGCTTTTCTAATTTTATTACTGCTTATATAAGCATATTTTTTGTTTATATTGTTCTGTCTATATGCCTATTTTTATACAAAAAAGCAGTCCATTCTGTGAAAGATTGCTAAGAGATTTTATAGCCTTACTGTTTTCTCCATATGAATGTTGGGACATTTTGCATATAATACGGAAGATAACTTTTGACCTTATACTAAAGCTTACAATACCACACGTGTCGACTTCTACGACAACATTATAACTTACGACTTAACAAAAAGCAAAACAATGTACACGTTTCACAAGATATTAGAGTAATTACATATATGAAAGAACTCAATTTCTAGCATAAGGCAAAGTCACAAAAATAATTTTAAAGTCTTCTAAAAGAAATAATAATAATAATAAAAATAAGAATAATAATAACAATAACGATAATAATCATCAGATCTGATACTTCTGTGATTCTTCCAATATAAAATGTACTTTGGAACTTGAGATTTCAAAAAAGTTGAGGGCCCTGGATATTTCATAATGCACTAATATTTATATCCATTCAAGCTCTAACATTTTATTTTCATCAATTTGCTGTTTCCACCTTCATTTTACTATATCTTTTCTTCTCTTTGAGTTGTTTTCGTCTTTTCCACATAAGCTTATTCCGTTCTGTAAAAGCGTACTGAGTACAATAATGGTAGGATAATATCCTTTCTTTTCCATGAGAGTGAACGGCTATTTTGAATTATTATAATCTTGATGTATATAATTACACGGAGTGCGTATTCATATGATGATAATAATCAACTCTCGCTTTTATGCCTGCTTTCGTCAGAACTGGATTAGCCGTGGCACCGCCTACCCTTCCTAAAGCATGAACATTCCGTCTCCAATCTCTTACATCACAGTCCTTCTTGACGGTGCGGGTACAGCTAGTTGACGTTATACTATGAAGGTCAGGTCGTCATTTCAATCTTGCACAACTAGGTAGCTGTTAGTTCTTCATTAAAGGTTTGTATCGCTATTCACGTATCCAAGGTGGGTGATTTCAGTTTATAATTAGACAAGTTCTTCTGTATAATAATGTACAAAAATCTACTAGATTCTGAAGCACTGAGGATGCTAAACCTGCTAAAAATATGTATCAGAATGTATAAATCACGGACGAAATACTTTTCGCGCGCAACCTGTTCTCGATATTTATTTGTTTGAATGACATCCAATATAGAGCACAGTCGAAGTACGCTTCCCTCCGCAGGGGCTAGTTATGTCCCATATCATTATGCAACAGATATTCCTCGATAACCTGAACCGTACGCGAATGGGAAGCAACAGTGTCGAGGAACTACCAATTTATTATTCTGTGACTTACACAATCCAGGACAGACACCAGAGACTTTCAAATACTGAGAAGAGCCTGACACGATCATGTCTACAGAATGGCCATTCTCACTTAAACACTAAAACAGTGCCATGTTCAGCCTAGAATCACTTGAGAGAGAGAGAGAGAGAGAGAGAGAGAGAGAGAGAGAGAGAGAGAGTTTTTCTTCCCAGGTTTTTTTTTTGATGTGCGTTAGGGTTTGAAATATCCTAGAGCTCTTGTTAAAGGTCAGACGAAGTTTCTCATTTTTTCTTTCTTAGTGCCTTTCACCCTGATCTCTCTCTCTCTCTCTCTCTCTCTCTCTCTCTCTCTCTCTCTCTCTCTCTGTGAATGTATCGTGGTCATGCAGACCTGTCCGTAGACCACTACCGTATTCTTTCTATTACTCAATCTGTTCACTTATCCCTCTATTTCTTAGTATCAGTGCTGTCCAACTGAAATATTATAAAAATTTTCGTTATTTCATAAATAACTCTAAATTATGTGAGGCAAGTTTCTCCTGTTTCTAAATATCATCCACACTGTTTCTTCACCAGAAATTGCCCACAAACGTTTCCCACAATCCGTCCGACATCAAGCTTAAATATCTTTGACTTACACAGCGCAATTCTCATGATAAAATAACCTGGAACGTCACTTGAACAGGGATGCACAATTCTGCATAAGAATCAGAGTGAATGTATAATTTCATTTTTGTCTCGAAATGGACCCAAATATTCAAGTAACGTTATTAGTCATTAATAAGGATACAATCGAATCTAGATATTTAACAATGTTGCTGACTGGGGAACAGCGTTGCATATTTTTACGCAAGAGTCACAGATGGCAATGAAGAAATGAGATGCTAATTCTAATTTCAAAATGTACGGATAATATTCAAGAAACTGATTTGTCAATATTTGCAGAGCTTCAAAGATATATGAACAAGATACCAAGAGATTGCAAATGATATCTACATAAAGGCAAGCTAAACATGGAACGGATATCATCAGCTCTGGCTGTATGCGATGCCCATAGAAAAGAGCAAACTGCGGATTAACAAGGCTTAGGCCAATACAGTTTAGCACGGTCTCGACAATGAATAAACTCTTGGCCTTTTTGGTGCCTAACAGCTGAAGAGACGGAATTCGATTTTCGTGGCTGTGAGATAAAGACCACACATTTTCAAAGAGTAATTTTCCTCATATATTTTCTTCCGGATATTTCTAAATTTGAAGAAAGCAAGGAATGAAGCATTCCATGGGAAATGCTCCATTGCAGCCATCAACAATTCAAGACTCTTAAGACTTCTTGACTTCTCAACAGCAGAATCAGAGTTAGATTCTCGAGGATATGACAGCAATGCCACAGAGATTTTTTTCACATAAATCCTTTCGGAATATAAATTAAGTTCTCATATAAAAAAAAGCTTAAATAAATAGTTGAGGAAAGCAGGAAATTAAGAAAGCCGTGCAACAAATATGAACAGGTTTGTGCTAGAACCGTTAATCGTCAGTCGCAGTATAGCTT
>NC_089751.1:23954634-24032134 GCF_040412425.1 Macrobrachium rosenbergii | reverse complement strand
AAGTTTTCTGTTATAGCCTATCTCCAAGTTTCTATTAAGCTATCTTTCATTTTACATTTCTTGTATTTTCAGACTGAGTGACGGAGTTAGATACAGCCATGGCTAACGACTCAGAGGAAATCAGATGGATTGACCGAATCTGGGCTATAACCTTCAGAGGGGCCAGGGATGCTGGTGCATCCTTCATTTCACGTTCCTGGATAGCTAAGTACATTAAAAGAGATAAATCCTTTGTTAAAAGAAACTGGAACAAAAATCCATATGACTCTCATCGCGAAAAGAGTGAGAATCATGGAAGGCCTGAAGTCCTTTCTCAGGAGTCAAAAGACATCAGAGCTGAGGCAGTGGGTAGACCAAGAAAGTCTTTACATAAATTGGCGCTTGAACTAGAAACAAAAAGGGGAAAGAAGAGAAGTTATAGTGCTGTATATCGTGAGTTGAAAATATCTGGTGTCAAACCACTTCATGTTATCAGCAAGCCCAACATCACTCAGCAACAGAGAGAAGACCGTGCATGGTTTTGTGGTTCATTTCTTAAAGACTAGGATGAAGCTGACTTTCTCCATGTTGCTGCATCAGATGATTTCTTCATATACAGCCAGTCAGGAAGCCAAATCATAAAAATGACATCATTTGGGCTGCAAAGTTGGATGATACCAGCGATGACGTGCGCTATCGCCAAGTTGTGAAATTTCCTGAATGTTTGGGAATTTTTCTCTGTTTCACATCCAAATAGTTAATGTGGATCATCAAAGAAAAAGGACAGTCATGGAATGTCGAATACTTCAGAGAAACTGTGCTTACTGGTGGAGTATTTCCTTTCCTCAAAGATCCTGAAAATGTGTTATCTGTTGAGGTCACATTTTTGCTTGATAAGGCACCATGTTTCAAGGCTCTCCAGACACAAGAGCTGCTTCGAAACAGTGGTATCGATTTCTTCTTGTCAAGTGAATTTCCAGGTAGCTCCCCTGACCATAATGTGTATGAAAACATTGGTAGTATCTTAAAGGGTCGTGTTGAAGCGCGCACAGTGAACTATGATGGTATACCAAACCTCGACAACCTACAAAGAGAGGTGACTGAAGCGCTCAGGGAAATGGAGTTTGAGTCTCAGCTTTTGCGATTTGCTGAAATCATACCCCTCAAGAATGCAGGTTGTGATACAGGCAGATGGAGGCCACACAAAATATTAAATACTGAGAGAGAAACTTAAATAAATACCTGTTCTGAATTACATTTGTTTTTGTCCATATCAATTTTAGTTTATGCTGTAGAGGGGGGGGCCTCTAATTTCGAAACACCCTGTGTATATATATATATATATATATATATATATATATATATATATATATATATATATATATATATATATATATATATATATATATATATATATATATATAAAGATAAACATTTACATGAAAATAATCCTTTTCCGTCAACAACTGCACCTTTTCTTTTTGGGTAGGCCCCTCAACCTTAGAGTAAATAGCCTTTTCGAAAGTAGGGGAACATCACCCTAGCTAGGGAAGCTTACAAGTTGGCCGACGATGACCTAGAGGTAGGTGCAATACCAGATAACCTCATTCTATCCTCTAGGAGAAGCTTTGCACCCGGTTACTGTTCTTCCTCGTGCCCTTGACTGATCTATTAAGCTAAAATTGTGAAAGGTGAAAGCATGACAGAAGATGGTGTTCATAAAAAAATCTATTTAATGTTCCATCTACATGAGAGAGTAGCAACATTTTATACGCCAGCCTCATTTGAATTTATTAGAACCCAAAATCATTTATTCGTTTCTCAATTCAGTTCGGAAGATCATTTTTTTATGAACACCATCTTCTCTCACCTTTCACAGTTTTAGCTTAATAGGTCAGTCACGGGCATGAGGAAGAAGAACAATAACCGGGTGCAAAGCTTCTCCTAGAGGACAGAATGAGGTCATCTGGTATTGCACCTACCTCTAGGTCATCGTCGGCCAACCCGTAAGCTTCCCTTGCTAGGGTGATGTTCCACTACTTTCGAAAGACTATGTACTCCAAGGTTGAGGGGCCTACCCCAAAAGAAAAGGTGCAATTGTTGACGGAAATTATTATTTTCGAATTTCTTCTGCCAGAGGTTCACAGATCTATCAACTCTATAATTGTCCTAGTTTATCCATGCTCAAGTTCTGTGTGAAAGACGCTGGTTCGAATTAAGGTCAATAGCGCGATCCTGCTGAGACAACAAATCCGTGTGCACACACTGGAAGGCAATACTCAAAGGCGCCAATCGAGTTTCATATCTTCTAATATAAATTTACTCAACGTGTACTGTCCCCCAGACATAAATGATGTTCAACCGTACATACATTTTGTGTATACACACACACACACATATATACAGTATATACATCCTGCATGAGAGTGATTAAGGAGCACGCAGGGTATCAATTAGATTTTAATAGATGAAAGATATATCTGAATACATCTGCAAATTAGTTCTACGGATATGTTACAAACACATATACAGTATATATTTCTTCTTCGTATACTATCTTTTTCACATCATCGCTACAATGTAATTTATAATCTCCCGCGAAACTGGAGATAATAGGTAAACGAAATGCGGGAGAAAGCATTAAAGAGAAATATACCAGGGGAGAGAGAGAGAGAGAGAGAGAGAGAGAGAGAGAGAGAGAGAGAGAGAGAGAGAGAGAGAGAGAGAGAGAGAGAGCGGGGAGGCCACCTGTTGATGGGAGCTACTCTCAGTCTCAGTCAGCTCTTGGAGGTCAGTGAGGAACGTCTGTCGGAGTCGCACCTTCGTACAGGTGAGTTAAAGTTTTGCACTATTTACGTCCTGTAATTAAATTACGAATCATCTGCAAGTGAAAATACGGAAAGATGAAGAGAGTGAGTGATATGACGAATTTCTCAAAATGTGCCTGTAACAGAACCTCCCGTGCGGCAATGTCTGGTTTTATTAAACATGGATATATTTGGTATATGCATAGATTATTTATAAGTGAAGTACAGATAAATATTAATAAGTGTGTTTATACATATGTGCATTTATACTCTTGATTTTCTATCTCACATTGAATGCCATGTAATTTTAATAATCACTTCCAATGAACTGATAATATTAACGCTGGTAATACTTTCGTCGCGACGAAATATTTTCTCCAATGAATGAAGAATATTGGAGTGTGATTATCTCCGATATTTTTGATAAGCTATTCTCATTGTTAACAGTGACTACCTCCAATATCTTGATTGTGATAATCTCTCACATTTGTGAATCAATAGAACATTTCCTTATCGTTTGCTAATCTCCTCGGGCAATGACAAGAGCTGATGGGGCCATAATACTTCAAAAGAATATCGTTCTTTGCTTAGGTTCTCCATTACCCAATGGTAATGAAAAAAGTGGGAGGGGATTATGGACGTCCTGACAAAACTTGTGCATAAAAGCACCACCGAAACTAATTATGGCCACCCATTAAAGCACATCCTTCAGGAAGCCTATAAAGGCCCTTCCAACCGAATATCGAATAAAGATCCTTCCTGAAAGCTCACTGACCAGTTTTGGTTTATACGCATCCTATCACACAATGTCTACATTTAGATCCGTTTTCATACCCAATTCTAATACACTTTAGTCTGGTGATAGCATATTTTCCCAAAATATTTCATGAAAATGCCAATAAATACTTTAACTCCTAGAAAAAGTAATCTGTACTTTTTCCCCTAATTTTCACTCCGATACAACTAAAACATTTTCCTCGTACTCAATCCGACCACGAAATCATTTGCTTGTGGGAAATCTTTCGAAAATTTACGAAAAATTCAAGGTTTTGTATGCTAAATATCCTTATGAACATGGACATTGTTCTTCTCATACAATCAAAACTCAAAATCTGAGCCTTATCAAAATCGTACGGCAACATTAAATAAAATTAATAAAATATTTACCGCCCTCTTCTAGCAGACAAACAGTTTTTATAATGACAATAATCCTCAACATGATCATAATGAAATCAATAACTGGAGCCTTATTCAGTGAATAAACTCATTACCATTTTCCACTCATTTAAGCACATGAATTTTATAATCTTTCTGTAACCCATGTATTTATCCTTTAAGGGTCAAATAATTGGTAAATTTAATCAACAATGAATCTCTTATTGCCTGTCAATGTACAAGGGATACCATTAATACAGTGCCACTTAAAAAGTATTTACCTGTAGCACACTTAAAGTCCAAAACTTTATACAAGGGGAACTACGACTATAATGTATCAGTGTAGATAGGATACGGACACATACAGCCGGTTATCAGGCATTTTAACCACTGAAAATCAATGACCTTGACCTTTGACTTTTCAAAGGTAAATTCTAGTAATATTAATTATTAGGAAGTTATACTAGGGCATCAATATTAAAAGTTTTAAGTGAAACTCTTCACCTGTCAGTTAACTGTGACCTTGAACCTTCGATAACCAAATTTTATTCTTCGTAAATAACCATTAGGGAAATTGTCATTATCAAATGTCAAAATGAGAGGAATGACAAATGTGATGCATTCAAACTAACAGAGATATGTAATACTGACCTTTGACCTAAATTTACAGGTCAAAATGGAATTTGA
This sequence comes from Macrobrachium rosenbergii, assembly GCF_040412425.1. Lineage (NCBI taxonomy): Eukaryota > Metazoa > Arthropoda > Malacostraca > Decapoda > Palaemonidae > Macrobrachium > Macrobrachium rosenbergii. The sequence continues at coordinate 24,027,506 of NC_089751.1, read as the reverse complement.
ATGTTATACCCGAGTCATACAAAAAGGGCGCCAACCATTTTAAAGCAATGAAAATGTGTTAGGTCGACCATTAACTACTTAATCGCAACAGTTAATCAGAGCAGGTTGAATGCTATCCCCAAGATTCTTCTTAATTATTGTTTTGCTATCGTGCTAGTATTATAAGACAACTTACAAGCTTTCAAGGGGCTATTCAGCTCCCATTAGCTAAGCTCAATCTTAAGAGTGAGATTTCAACATTCATAATAAAAACACCGCGAATGACCTTTATTACTGTTATTACTATTATTATCATCATTATTAGTAATATAAAAAAGAGACGTAATTTAGCGGGTCCTTATATATTTAATGGCAATATTGAAGTCAAGGTTTTGGCTGGTAACTAAAAGCAGACCACGAGGATATTTACAGTCTGTTCTTAATCATCGCTGGTGCAGTTCCTGAGCTTCGCTCTTCGGCAGGGAAAATTTCAAAAGCGAGCCGCAGAGCTAATAAGAATTCCTTCCGGGGATGGCCATAAAGGGCAAAAATAATCTTTTGCTTTTCAAAGTTATGAATAAAAGCTTAAATTTTAAGGCTAGAATACGTTCGTACTTCCGTGCAATTATACTTCCGCTGGCTTTTAAATTACAAGAAATGCTTTTGGTATTCGTCAAGTCTTTTGGAATGGTAGATAAGAGAGGAAGTGGAGACTCTATGAAGATGGGCCAGATGGAGGGTAAATCTGATTATTATTTGGTTGAAGCAAGCATTAAAACACACTGAAGTTAAACGTATTTGAGATTGACAAGGAGGTACTGAAAAGAGCATGGATGAAATATGGGCTAAGTTTGAAGATATGGAAGGAGTGGATAAAATTCCATGATGGGGTCACAGGGTCAGCAAATGTGGGAAAGAGGTAGAATAGAAACAGTAAGTGGTGGAATGGGAAAGTAAAAAAGTGGGGAAAAAGTGATTTGAGGTGCAACTCATAACAAAAGAGATAACAGATAAATTTTACAAGAGGATGGGTAGGGTGGGCATTATGAAGCTGAAATGAAGAAAGAAGCCTGGTCATAAAAATGAGAGGGGAGCTTTAGGGAGAATAAATATTTATTCTGCAGAGAATTAATGGATAGTGAAAGGTTAATCATCATGACCATCCTGTATCACAATGAGTCTTCTGAACCTTTGTTGAATGTGGAAGATAAAAAGAACCCTTAGTGACTCAAGACTTAGAACGGTTAGTACAATTTCAGAAATCTTGTGGAAAGGACTACTGATGACGCAGGGAGGACAATTAAAAGGTTGAAGAAAGATGAGGCACCAGGGGCTGATGGATTACAAGCGAGATTCTGTGGTTCACAGGTGACAGTGTGGTGGCTGAACTGGTGTCTAGGGTTTGTAATGTATGTCAGGGAGAAAGGAAGGTACCAAAGGAATATGTGAGAGGGATTATAAAGTGTAAAGGTGACAGAGAAAACTGTAAGAATTACATGGGCATAATGTTATTTAAGCAGGTAGTTTTTCAGAAATTTGTTAAAAAATCTAAGAGAGAACCATGTGTTTGGACAAAGGTTGTGTGAGCTGATTGTTTTGACACGTTTCTAGAGAGGACTGAAAATAATACGAAAAAGCTGAATGGGAGCGAACATGGACCTAGAAAGAGCTAATGATAAAATCAACACAGGCAATCTGGACGGTGTTTATAATATTAAGTATACATGATCTGTTATTAAGAGCAGTTAAAAGTATCCATGATGGAAGCAAAGTGTGTGATAGAATATGTAAGTGGGAAAGTAACTGGTTTTGTATAAAAGTGGGTCTGAGACAATGAATCGCGTAGTGCGTGGAATGGTTGATGTTTGTAAATGTTTACAAATGACTGAGGATAGTGAGGAGAAACTGCAAAAATTTGAAAGCTTCATGAGGAGAACGTTAAGAATAAAAGTAAGCATGAGTAAACTCATGATGGTCATTAAAAATCAGAAAGATGGAGCAATGAATTAAAAAGAAGCATGCTGACAACTACTTCCTGGGCTTTGTCATCTTTTTTTACCCATCTCCTTGAAAAAAATAATGTATATTTTTCCTAAAGGGGCGTCTATTCTTGTTGCTTTAACTTCTATCACGAATAGGTCCTCAAAACTTTACCCTAGCTCCCAGTTTCTCAAACAGTTTGTATCCAACCCTCGACCTTTAATTAAAATTATTGCTTTTTTGAAACATGGTTTGTTTCTGGTCCTCTTCCAATCTCAATGTTAATTTGTCAACTTCGCTGTGGCACTTTGGAAAACCATTGATCCCAGTCAAGCATGTGGATCTGTTAGTTAACGTTCTGATTACAGCTTCACTCCTTCCATTTAAAAGCTTCCAACTTTTTTTAACAACTTTATTTTTATTGTTGTTGATGGCCCGGCATTTACTTTTTCCTTTGTCGTCATCAGTGACCTCCTCCAGTCTACCTCTTGTATTCGTACTTCTGCTGATAATTCAACAGTTCATACCTAATCGTTCTTCCTTTAGCCTTCTTACATTGATCACACTTATTGTCGACTTGCTCTAACCTCTTCTACTAATCCTGAAACTGTGAACTCATCACTTGTCCCCAATCCAAGCAAAATTCTTGAAATATATTCGATAACCATGCAACTGACACCCTTGCCTCTATCAGCATTTCTGGCGTTGAGGATTCTTCAAACTTACTTTAGAAAGATAAAATAACCCAGATTGCTAAATGTACCTCTGAAATTTCTCTTGTATTCTCCGGGTGCTGCGAACTCCCTTCAAGATCACACATATTTGTTTTTGGTGTATCTGTATTGGGGTTTGACATCCGTTTCTCTCCCGCTACGTAGGACTGAAATCTCTTCGCCGTCTTTCTCTCCACCACAAGTGGCTTCTCTTTTTTTTTCTGTCTGCATCATTGCCGGAGGCATCCCGTTGAGTTCAAGGAGAGTTCCTCCTCCTATCGGGAAACATAACACTAACGATTACGCCATCTCTTTCTACATATACTCAAGAACTGATAACCATAAATGGCATAGCTTAATGACTTTCGTTTACTCAACATCCAGCTCTTATGCCTTCTTCTTGTTCCGGTTTTATTAACTCATATATAACACTCCCTCCTTCAGGAGGCAGGTATATCTTCCCTTATAGCTGAGCACCTCTCGTCTCCCTACATCCTTTTTACTGACTTCTTCAGGGCTGGCCGAAAAAAAGGAGGATTAGGTTGCTCGTCCCTTAGGTCTTTTCACTATCAAAATTCTATCTCTTGACACATCCACATAATACAGAGACGAAAACATTCTTAAATTTCGCAGTGGTTACAATTCTAAAACAAAAATGCGTGAAGTAAGAAAGATAACAGAGCCCGGCCCGAGGACATAAAATCAAATTACAGTACTGCGAAGATACAAAGTAAAAGGCTCTCTCTCTCTCTCTCTCTCTCTCTCTCTCTCTCTCTCTCTCTCTCTCTCTCTCTCTCTCTCTCTCCTGGTTTGTTTTCTCTCCTCCAACAGTTCCTCCTCTGTGCTTGCCTGTTTTTGTGGATGATGTTTGTAAATACGAATGCTAGTCTGAACAAATCCAAATGGAAATAACTTGGGGAGTTAATTAATAACGCTATAGAATTTATTACAGGCAGAAACAAGATATATGTATATGTGTGTATATATATACATACAATATATATATATATATATATATATATATATATATATATATATATATATATATATATATATATAATTAATATGTATGTATGTATATATATATAAATGGATGTATGTATGTTTATGTGTGTGATGGGGGTGAGAATGGGTGAAATATGAAATGTCAAAAAATCTGGGCAATGTAACTGAAGCAACTATCTTAACAGGAGAGAGAGAGAGAGAGAGAGAGAGAGAGAGAGAGAGAGAATTTATCAGTTGTCATTCATAGTTTTTCCGGGCAGCGCAAGCTAGTGTGTATATATATATATATATATATATATATATATATATATATATATATATATATATATATATATATATATATATATATATATATATATATATATATATATATACATATAAACATCAGAAGACAGGAGCAGTAGCTCGGAGGATACACAATCAAGAGTTCATGGAAAGGCGTTCTGTTTGCACACATTTATTCAAGAGCCGATGTTTCACATCGCTTGATGCATTTTCAAGGCTGAAAACGCGGTTAAAAATAATAATACTTGTATATACCTTTCACATTATAGACACAAGTATTTATTGTTTTAACCGCTTTTTCAGCCCTGAAAATGCATCAAGGGATGTGAAAACGTCGGCTCTTGAATAAATGTATGCAAATAGAACGCCTTTCTTATCGTGTATGCATATATATGATCGTGTATGCATATATATATATATATATATATATATATATATATATATATATATATATATATATATATATATATATATATATATATTGCACAAACTGAAAGTTAATCATGCTTCTGCTCGTTATGAATTCATCGTAATTACTCCCACGTTATTTTCATTGGGATTCGTTCAGCTTTACAACGTTCGTGTTTACATAAGTCATTAGCTGAAACAGGCAAGTAAACGTTACACGTGCATAGGGATGAGAAGGGGAGTAAATAAACCAAGCGAGAGAGAAAAATTTAATTAAATTTTGTGCCTTCTGGCCATGCTGGTGTGCTTTGCACTGTTATTTTTCTTGCTCCTTGTTTTTACGAATGCATGCTTCACATTATTTCCGTAATGCTCACACCCACATATATATATACACATATACTCTTACCAAATATATATACACATATACTCTTAGTTTCCAACGTCTGTATGTACGTAAGCACTGTCTTGCTAGCATGTATATGCTGCGTTTCTACCACTTAGCATCAATCCTCTTAATATGACTTAGCAATATTTTCGACACCGGTTAGGATTTACAAGCGTATTTCACTTCTTTCCTGTGATGTTATATATATATATATATATATGCTCAAATAACAGCTCTGAAATTACCTGTATTAACGGACAATGGCAGTGGTTCAGTAGTATCCCTGTAGAGGCGCGTGTAGGATTGCTGGGTACTGTCAAGTCATTTGTTAAGCATCAAATATAATGAGAGCACATAAGGCCCACAAACTCTGGCCTGTCTGTACAAGATTCTGAAGTATGAGTATTTTGCTTACAGAGAGAAAACAAGGCAACGCTGCTGCTGCTGCTATCATTTATACGGACTGGTGCATGATGTACAGAAACTTTCAATTCAAGTTCTCGGTTCCATCTTTAAGGTAAAACTTACCATTCCGACACTGATCTGATCATATCCAGCCTTTCTGAACTGGTACTAAACTTCATTGGTAAGCTAATCATGCTCACTGGTTTCCCATTTACCTCTAAAACACAATGTTCACTCAGGAACATGCAGAAATGACGAGAGAACCTCACAATAAAACACTGCAAATCTATCTAAAGCTGCAACTGATCAAGTTCATGAACTCCCATCTGCCGCATTCATTCAAAATAATGACAACTTCATGATCAAGGACAATGCTCCAAAGTCTAAATGGGATGTGAAATTCGGAAAGTAATAATCATGGAAAAAAGTAATAATCATGGAAAAATCTCCATTGATCTGACACTTTCCTCAGCAATGAACAGCTCAGCTATTCCAATTCACGCTTAACAAAGGCAAGGAAATGAGAAAAGAATACATTGGATTTTTGATAAAAGGACTTAATACAAACCGACTATAGGATGCTGAACTTGATAGAGTTTCGTCACACTGCCTCAATTGAAGGGTAGGACTTACAGATTTCCTACCAGGTCTAATGCACACTACTTAAAAACAAAATATGCGTATATACATTCTATAACTTCACGCCCATTTGTAAATATCAGCCACAAAAGAAAGTTTTTTCACCCCACTTTTGGTCTTCAGTGAAGAAGAAAGACTGTCAGACTTACTTGTAAGGTCCATGACATCAGGCTAAAGGTTAGAAGGCATTGCAGCCTAGCAGTTTCCTTGGAAACACTAAACATGGCAAGTTAATACCTTGATTGCTCATCTCTGAATTACTGGCCGAGGGGTGCACTCAAAAGTAGCATTCAAAACTTCGAGAGCTTCTTCATACGGAATACTCTCTCCCTCTCCCTCTCTCTCTCTCTCTCTCTCTCTCTCTCTCTCTCTCTCTCTCTCTCTCTCTCTCTCTCTCTCTCTCCACAAGCTATTAATTCCAAGAAGTGCCACACGCCTTGCTGTAGTAAAGTTTCTGAGCATTTTTGGGGGAGACATTTTCATTTTCTGCTTAAAGTTAATCAACGACTTTTCGTCCTTTAGCATTGATCCAGTATTAGTTCATTAAAATTCTGCAGTCGTTCTCTAAAGGAAAGGAAAATTCCAAATTTTACGTAGGACATCCGTTATTCGTGATTTTTTAAATAACACCGGTTGTATCTAATTAAATCATAACGGATTCGAAAGACATTTTATACTTGGAATGCAATTTTAAATTTCATTCTGGATTGTTTCTTATTCTACACAATGAGCTGTAAACGGCATATATATAGCAATTTAATTCTACTTTCTAAATATATTCACATGTAAAGTTACATATCAGCCGGTACGTTCAGGGTGTCACTTTGCAAACGCATATAGTATACAAGTACATAAAAAAACAAAGACACGTGCATGTAATTGCGTATGTATATATATATATATATATATGTGTATGTATATATATATATACATATATACATACATACATACATACATACATACATACATACATATATATATAGTATATTTACTTATTATACATTTACACAATTGCAGCTAGTGAAACATCTTCATTTGTCTTCAAGAGATTTACAACGAAATCCAAGGCTAATTTGCAGTATACTTGATATGTACTGCAATTGTCCAGATTTAAAGATATTCGTAATGGAATCGTTTTTCATTTGCAATATATAATACTGACCTGAAATTACAATTACTCCAACTTTAATGCAATTTGTGAAACTTAATGAAAAAGCTGTCACTGCAATTTAGGATACTTTACGAGTTTCTGCCCATGCAACTAGTGAAATGTAACCGGTCACTGGAACTGAACACAGGTTCGTGTTATAACATTTAATGAAACTTCACATGCCAAGGTAATTAAAGACACTTTACAACAACAAATTAAGAATGTTGTGATAAGGACAACGTAAACTATTATCTGTGATATGATGCTTGTTTAAGAGAATATTCCAATCACAAGAGATTCCACACTCTTTGCTCACTTGAATGGAGAGAGAGAGAGAGAGAGAGAGAGAGAGAGAGAGAGAGAGAGAGAGAGAGAGAGAGAGAGAGTCTATTATAGTGTGGTCGGTGGATTTACAACAATGTTTATGATCATAACCGAGCAATGGTCTGGAGGCCACTTTCAGGGGATTACAATGAACAATACAATACTGATAATCAAGCACTAGATTTCCACAGCTACAAATAAAAGCACTGCGTCAACAGGTATTGAAATAACACTTATTCAGAACATACCTCCCCTTTTTTGGGCAAAATGCTGAATATGTAATGTCCTCGTTTTCTGGGAAACACGTTTCAAGGTTTTAAAAAACCTTAACTAGAATTGGGTTAAATTATAAAGAGATTTCAAGTACTGGTTATTTTACCTGTGCATGACTATACTGTCTATAAAACGATTTTATAAGTTCAAGTGTAATTCTCTGTAATTCTTTGTAATATTGGATCAAATCCATTTTACAGTTTGCAAACAATATATCTGCTCTTTGAACAACTTTCTTGCACATTCGTAAAGCTGCAAAAATATACAATATCATTAACACAATTTTTTCACCAAGTACAATAATTGTAAAATAATGTCTGTAGCATATTTACATCTACTAATCAGTACGATGGCTAATTTACCTAAAAATAAAAATAGATTATAAAAAATGTAACAAAATGTAAATATAATATACGGTGTATATATATATATATATATATATATATATATATATATATATATATATATATATATATATATATATATATATATATATATATATATATATAATATATATATATATATACAGAGTATATAAAGCCAATAATTAGTATGGCACCTAGCAAACGACAGTTGCATGGTTTGGGTGCCTGACACAGAGGCTCATGAAGCCTGTAAAATCGCCCTCCTCTCCCTTAGATAGTCTAAGAACTGTGCTAATGGGTCCTAGTTTGATATCGTATCAAGATGATATAGATCAAGACCTCTCACATGGCTAAAGAATTCTAGAAACTTTCCTTTGGAGATAATCTCAGAACCGGTGATTATCTCCACAGGAAAGTTTCTGGAATTTTTCAGCTACATGTTATGTCTGGATCTATATTTTTGATCGTTGATCTTTCGCAACTCGAACTTCCAAGAACTGGCCAATCAACAGGTTGGCCTTCATCATATATAGGAATTCTCAGAATACCGAGTTGTTGTGAGAGGGGTTTTCCAGTCAAGTCTGCCTGATGGATGAACCTTAATAACTGTATAGTTGGAAACACTCCTATCATTTCTATCAAGCTGAGAACGAACAGTGATGTTCCCTAACGATGGATAGCTCTCTCTCCCAGGGAGCTAGAGACCATGGATGGAATTAATGTATATTTGTTTTGCCCTGCACACCCATCAGAAAAAAAAAGAGCTATGTCCTTTTCAAATTTTTTGTCAGCGTCCTGTAAAAAATTATACAAGTGGGATACTAAATCATTATAACCACGGCCACCAATTCCCTCATGTTAAAAAAGCAGTATCCTTCTCCTTAGACAAAAGTTCGCTAAAGATTGATACAAGACGTTATATGATCAGTTGTAAACCAAAGCAGGTTACTGCAGATCATCATGTCCAGATAAATGTTCCTTGGGGTTCGTAATTATTTCTTAAACCTTCTCCTTTCTGAAGGTCTGTGCCTTTTCCTGATTTCCGCTTTCTCAGTATTTGTTCCTAATAAGAAACACTGACACAGTCGACATATATCGTTTTTTGGATGATATAACTTCAGGCTTTCCGTCATGAACATGGCGCAGTACAATGAAAAAGATCATTCATCAGGATTTTAGGCTTTTATACATCTCATCCATTTTTACAGAAGTGAATTCTTTCAAGAAGTACTGTTTACTTGTTTTGGCCTACAGTAACACAATTCTGTTCTTGGGAATGAGGATATATGCCTTTTGACTTAATACATAACTTGTCATCATGTGCTTTGATGGCACCTTGCCTCTCTTCTCTTCATTCATTCCCTAGGAAAACTCTTGCACCAAGGTTTTTCATAGATTTAGAGAGTTTAGGAACAGCACTCGACACACTTCACACGTTTTCCCATTCTCAACATGTAATGATGGCTAGAGTGCAATTTGGCTTTGACTTACTTACCTGGTAATCCACTCACACTTTCTGAATGGAGCTCATGTTTTGAAATTCAAAGAATAAATTCTCTCTGTCTTCCTCTTCGAATTTACCACCAGAGAGGTTTTCGCACGCACAGGAATTGCATACAGCCTTCTGATGTATTTAACCAGGGTTGCCATTTTGCAAGATGAGTTTTGTAAAACGAGCACTTTTAATCTGTTTCCTCTTGCAGAATTCCGACCATTTATCATCTCACGAGAGAGAGAGAGAGAGAGAGAGAGAGAGAGAGAGAGACAGAGAGAGATTAATTCCAGGGGACATTTTTGGCTGTCCTTCTTTAGTAAAACTTTTTATATTACACGAGCAACGTGGACAATGTCATCTTCAACGTCATCATTATTATGGCCAACACTTGCCGACTGGAAGGTTGGCTCTGCACCAGAACCATCATCCAGTCCTTCGGAAGTGCTTCCATAAACGAACTGTTTCCATGATCGTCTCTGGTATGCACCTTCCGTAGGCTTGCACGAGGGACATCACTGTGACTACCGCCTGAATTACCTTTGTAGAAGACGTTCCAGTGGTACTGAATTGAATATAGAATTTAGGTCAGAGACCAACACTGGGACCTATTGTATGAGGTCATTCAGCGCTGAGACGGAAATTGACAGTGAAAGGTCTGAAAGGTGTAACAGGAGGAAAACCTCGCAGTTGCACTATGAAGCCATTGTTAGGAGGGTGGAAAGGAAGAGGGAAGAAAGAGAATATGAAAGAAGGTGCAGCAAAAGGAACGAAAGGGGATGCAGCTAAGGGACGAAGGCACGCTGCAAAGAACATTAAGTAATGTTTACAGTGCACTGCATGAGGTGCACTGACGGCACTAACCCCCTGCGGAGATTCCAGTGGTATGTTATCACCATCACTGTCCATGATAACTCCAGTCCACGTGGCTGCTGCGCCATCTTCGTTCTCATACCTGCTGTGCATGCTGGCTTCCTCATATAACTGATGTTTCAAAGGAACGACAATTTGTCAGAAGTCTTTGCCCAATTTCACACGAACATCTGCCTCGGGCACCGCTCCTTAGATTTAGATCTGCTGACACTATATGAACAGACTTTAGCAGTTTAAAATAAAAACTGCAGTTAAAAAAATTACACAAATGATAACCTGAATGTACTGAAAAATAAGTTCAGGCAAATAACTTAACTGGTAAAATGTTGCGTACATGATGAAAGGTTACAACAAAACATAATAAGGCAACCTAATACATTGTAGTCATAATAAGTTATTTAATAAATGGCATCTGAAACCAAGCAAATAGACTGCCTTTCCTGGACAAAGAATTACATGGAACTTAGTTGAATAGACGGAAAATTTGCATTAATGAAGGAGCCTACATACAAGTAGAGGAAGAAGACATATTCGGTACATATCAATAACATCAACAATGTCCATGCTGTTACCTTAAATAACTGAAAAATTCATAATCGACAATTAGGCAAATAGGGACGACACACTGTCAAAGAGATTACAAATACACATGAAAGTACATCAGTTCGTCAGGTAATGACTCTCCTCGGTCACTCAGACCTTCAGGTCACGTGGAGAATTTATTGGCATTCCTCCACAAATACGAGGAGAGCGTAGCTAATCAGCGCTGAGAAACTGATCTTCTCGAAGGGCGAATCACAGGAGGAAAAGATGCATTCCAATAAGAGGAAATAAGTTAGACGAAATGAAAGGAAATAACAAGAAATGAATGAATGGAATCCAATTTCAGAGGAGAATTACTTTTTTAGTTACATGTCTATGAAGTTTTGCCTGAGTTTCAGACGATGACGGGGAGGAAAGGCGTCTGGTTGGCAAGGAAGCACTGGCAACCATTCACTCTATTTCTGACGCACTACAAGAAACTGACGATTAATCGAGTAAAAGGCTGACTTAGATTTATTTCATGCGAAAGAAAAAGTTCCCCGACATCACTTTCACTTGTCTTTTTCTGCTGTTCTAGGTATTCTGTGGAAACCCTGCTTCTTCGATTTTTAATTCCGTAAATATTCTAATTTTCAACTCTATGCTTTCAAATTATCCCACCCTACGAATTCCCTTTTACATAATTCCTTGATTCATTTAACTCTTCGAACGTCTTTGAGTCCAAATTGCTTCATTCATCCACCTTTATGCTATAACTTTCTCTGATCCATTACCTATTTAACTTCGACTCTGCGGTTAGCATAATTCGTCTTGAAAAGTTTATTGATATTCCATCACAATTTACTTTAATTTGTTCAATTTTCTTTCATTCCTCTTAATTTAATTATTTTCAGTTTCCAGTTATTCCTCACTTTCATCCCTACTAATACCCTACATTTTGCGTTCATTCTCAATACCATCAATTTAATTTACTTCATAAACCATATTCCTTAATCTCTGTGATTTTACTATGATCCCTATGTTGTCCTTTCATCTTTGTAATTATTCCGTGCTACATTTTCTTGAACTTCACCCCTCATATACTCTGTATTATTCTGGTTTTCGTTCATTTTGCAAATCACTTAACACAACGAAGTTACTTTCAGCGTTGTAAATGAAATTTCATTTCGTTCAACTCTGAACTCAGTGTGATTGACTGAGCTTTCAGGAAGACTTCTTTATAAACACTTCGATCCTTCAACATCGACTTTCCGAAATCATTCCCACTTACCTTCCTCAGTAATGGGCTCTGGCCCTTTGTTCTCTTATACTTTACTTCCTTTCCTCTCGACCTTTCTCGGACTCCGTGCCTCAGAAAATTCCTTTGTCTCTAAATCGGGCAACAAACAGACCTCTACTGTTTCCAAATAATGACCTATAAACGTTAATGAACTCATTCTTACATTTACTGCGAGTTTAAAAATACCGAGAACAATACATTTGTAAAAGAATTCCCTCTCGCACTCTACTCGAAATCGAACTATTCATTTTATACAAACACACACACATATTACATGTATATCCATTCATACACATACTGGAAAATATTTACACAAATGCGGTAAAAAAAAAAAAGAGGGGGCACAATGTACTGTAGCCGTCCAGCTACTTCAGATCGTACCCTATAGTAAAGCTTCCTTGCCTTAGGTGCTATAGAAGATATGAGCAACACAGGCAATATCATGTACCCAGACTGGTAGTTAGTCAACTGTGCTGGGTAGAGTGAAGAAGGGCGATATGATAGCAAACTTAACCAAAAATAATGGCTACAAACTTGATTGCAAAGAAAAGAGGCCGTATGGTAATATCAATGTGTATATGTGTACATATATATATATATATATATATATATATATATATATATATATATATATATATATATAACCTCTGAAAATCTCTCTCCTGTATATATATATATATATATATATATATATATATAGGACAACTTTATAATTTCTAAAATTATGGTGGTAATCCAGGCCTAAGATTTAGGCGTAGTTTAGCAAGGCCTTAGAATAAGCCTATTCTCTTACAGCAACTCCATGTTTTCCTCACCATCTTTGACTCTCTCTCCCTCTCTATACATACATACATACATATATGTATATGTATATATATATATATATATATATATATATATATATATATATATATATATATATATATATATATATATATATATATATTTGAGAGAGAGAGAGAGAGAGAGAGAGAGAGAGAGAGAGAGAGAGAGAGAGAGAGAGAGAGAGAGAGAGAGAGAGATGGTAAGGAAAACATGGAGTTGCTGTAAGAGAACAGGCCTATTCTTAGTCCATCCTAGACTACGCCGAAATCCTAGGCCTGGATTACCACCATAATTTTAGAAATTATAAAATGGTCAATACGTTAGAAGGACTTTAAATGCCATAAAAACATTACAAAACTTGAACAGATGATTCACAACTAAAACTTGCACAAATCACATACTGATTAGGAGAATATTAACACGTATCAAACTTGTGCATGATTTACGTAAGTATATACATGCATACATAAGTAATGTTTTTCCTCTTACGATATTTTATTGAATAATCTTGATATGTTTAATTATTCAATAAAAAAGTAGGAAAACATAACGATTTTGAAATGAAACATTTACAATAAAATTCAAATTTCTACCAAAAGCCTGTTATATAGATTGAAATACGAGTGTGACAAGTAAATACCTATCCTTACAGTAATTTGCGGAACTCTCTTCACTCTCTGAAAATGTTTTATTTTTTTCTGAAAAAATAATGAAGTAAAACATATAATTATATTTGGAAAGCATCTAAAACCCACTGTTTTCATTTAAACTGAAACCTAAATTTATGCACAAAACTGTTACAGATTCTAATGAACATTCACTCCTTAATTCTCATGTACTGCAGAACATTGTTTGTCTCTCAAAATAATTTAAAACTGATTACATTAAGCATCTTGTGACATTGACGGAAATAATCAACCTAAGTGTTTTTACTGCAAACGTAACGACGGTGAACAATAAACTGACTTGACAACAAGACAAAGAGCAAACAGCTCTTGTGCTTGCGGATGTGTGCGCTTGTGACCAAAAGCTCATGTGGACACGAATACTAGATTATAGTGCGACAATTTTAGGAAGAGGCTCTTGCTGTACTTATGAGCCAGTGCGCTGGTGCCGTACGTATCGTTATCCAGTATCAGATATTCATATTTATCACAAGATACATCAAGAAACTGGTAGCGTCAAGCAAATATCTAATATACTCGTATTCGCAACAATACAAAATAGCATACCTCGACTACCAGAATCTAGTCTCCTGTGTTTTTAATTAACTTAGTGACGCCAAAGGAAAACATACCACACTAACAGGATCTAGTCGCCTGTGTTTATAATTAACTTAGTGATGCCAAAGAAAAAATGCCACATTAACAGGATCTAGTCTTCTGTGGTTTTAATTAACTCAGTGATGCCAAAGAAAAAAATACCACACCAACATCTAGTCGCCTGTGTTTATAATTAACTTGGTGATGCCAAAGAAAAAATGCCACACTAACAGGATCTAGTTGCCTGTGTTTTTAATTAACTTAGTGATGCCAAAGAAAAAAAGCCACACTAACAGGATCTAGTCTCCTGTGTTTTTAATTAACTTAGTAACGGCAAAGAAAAAAATGCCAGATTAACAGGATCTAGTCTCCTGTGTTTTTAATTAACTTAGTAACGGCAAAGAAAAAAATGCCAGATTAACAGGATCTAGTCGCCTGTGTTTATAATTAACTTAGTGATGCCAAAGAAAAAATACATACTGACAGGACCTAGTCACCTGTTTATAATTAACTTAGTGATGCCAAAGAAAAAATGCCACACTTACAGGATCTAGTCGTCCGTGTTTTTAATTAACTTAAGTGATGCCAAAGAAAAAATACCACACTAATAGGATCTAGTCTCCTGTGTTTTTAATTAACTTAGTGACGCCAAAGAAAAAAATACCACACCAACAGGATCTTGTCGCCTGTTTATAATTAACTTGGTGGTGCCAAAGAAAAAATGCCACACTAACAGGATCTAGTCGCCTGTGTTTTTAATTAACTTAGTGATTCCAAAGAAAAAATACCACACTAACAAAATCTAGTCACCTGTGTTTTTAATTAACTCAGTGACGCCAAAGAAAAAAATACCACACTAACAGGATCTATTTGCTTGTATTTATAATTAACTTAGTGATGCCAAAGAAAAACTGCCACACAAACAGGATCTATTCGCATGTATTTATAATTAACTTAGTGATGCCAAAGAAAAAATACCACACTAACAGGATCTAGTTACCTGTGTTTATAATTAACTTAGTGATGCCAAAGAAAAACCACACTAACAGGATCTAGTCGCCTGTTTTTATAATTAACTTAGTGATGCCAAAGAAAAAATACCACACTCACAGGATCTAGTCGCCTGTTTTTAATTAACTTCGTGATGCCAAACAAAAAAATACCACACTAACAGGATCTAGTTGCCTGTGCTTATAATTACCTTAGTGATGCCAATGAAAAAATGCCACACAAACAGGATCTATTCACCTGTATTTATTATTTACTTAGTGATGCCAAAGAAACAAATATCACCTGTATTTATAATTAACTTAGTGATGGCAAAGAAAAAAATAACACACTAACAGAATCTAGTTGCCTGAGTTTATAGTTACCTTAGTGATGCCAAAGAAAAAATGCCAGACAAACAGGATCTATTCACCTGTATTTATAATTAATTTAGTGATGCCAAAGAAAAAATACCACACTAACAGGATCTTGTTGCCTGTGTTTATAATTAACTTAGTGACGCCAAAGAAAAAAAATACCACACCAACAGGATCTAGTCGCCTGTGTTTATAATTAATTTAGTGATGCCAAAGAAAAAATGCCATACTAACAGAACCTAGTCGCCTGTGTTTTTAATTAACTTAGTGACGCCAAAGAAAAAAATGCCACACTAACAGCATCTAGTTGCCTGTATTTATAATTAACTTAGTGATGCCAAAGAAAAAATACGATACTGACAGGACCTAGTCACCTGAGTTTATAATTAACTTAGTGAAGCCAAAGAAAAAATACCACACTAACAGGATCTAGTCGCCTGTGTTTATAATTAACTTAGTGACACCAAAGAAGAAATACAAACTAACAGGATTTGTCACCTGTGTAAAAATACCACAATAACCAGATCTACTCACTTGTGCTTATATTTAACTTAGTGACGCCAATGAAAATATACCATACTAACAGGCTCCAGTTGCCTGTGTTTATAATTAACTTAGTGACACCAAAGAAAAAATAACACAGTAACAAGATCTACTCACCTGTGTTTATAATTAACTTAGTGACGCCACAGTAAAAAAACCACACTAACAAGATGTAGTCACCTGTGTTTATAATTAACTTAGTGATGGCAAAGAAAAAATAACACAGCAACAAGATCTACTCGCCTGTGTTTATAATTAACTTAGTGATGGCAAAGAAAAAATAACACAGCAACAAGATCTACTCGCCTGTGTTTATAATTAACTTAGTGATGGCAAAGAAAAAATAACACAGCAACAAGATCTACTCGCCTGTGTTTATAATTAACTTAGAGACTCCAAAGAAAAAATACCACACTAACAGGATCTAGTCGCCTGTGTTGATAATTAACTTAGTGACGCAAAAGAAAAAAAGCCACACTAACAGGGTCTAGTCACCTGAGTTTATATTTAACTAAGTGACGCAAAAGAAAAAATGCCATACTAACAGGATCTAGTCACCTGTGTTTATAATCAACTTCGTGATGCCAAAGAAAAATGCCACACTAACAGGATCTAGTCACCTGTGTTTATAATGAACTTCGTGACGCCAAAGAAAAATGCCACACTAACTGGATCTAGTCACCTGTTTTTATAATTTAGTGACCCCAAAGAAACAATGCCACACCAACAGGATCTAGTCACCTGTGTTTATAATTAACTAATGACGCCATGGAAAAAATGCCACACTAACAAGATCCAGTCACCTGTTTATAATTAACTTAGTGTCACCCAAGAAAATGTTTCAACTAAGTTGCTTCTCATATCACAAACATCACCCCCAAAATATTTACACTCACCACATTTGAATTAATTCACACCCGTTACTCAATCCCTGAAGTGAACCTCGATTTGATTAACTTGCAATAACGAAGCTACATTAGGCTACATAAGTCTATACCTATTTTTTCTAATGTTCTGGCCTTCGTTATTCCCGAATTCATGACCAACAACGAGTCATGCTTGCAGGAACATTGAAGAGAATACAGAAATGTTGATGTTAATCAGTGAATTATCATTTACTTGGTCTCTACTTCCAACTTAATGGGCTTTTAGCGTTTTTCATATTTCACTAATAATAATAATAACAATAATAATAATAATAATAATAATAATAATAATAATAATAATAATAATAATAATAATAATAAATTTTATAGTCGTAGTTTTGTTCCTTTTACTAATATCGTCCTAACATCTTTGCTATAATAATGTTTTTTTTTTCTGTTTTGAAACTTGATCTCTTTGCCAAGAAGTCTGAGCCTCGTTCATTATTAAACTCTGTATTGGAAAAATCACCGAACCGTACTGGGAATATTTCCCTTTCCAATAAAATATGGAGAGACCCATTACCCTGCAACCAAATAAAAGGTCCGTAAACTTATTACGTCTTCTTAAACTGGAAGTCTGCTTTCCCCTAATATCAATTTCTGCGTGATATAAATTACTCCGGAGATTGCATCAATAACATCAGAGACATCACTGCTCTTCACAGAAAAAGGGAAATTGTCCTCTATGCGTATCGTAATTAAACGTCGATTATAGCACGCTGGAGGAGTAAATTTCCCTCCATTACTTCGTTTCTTGCTTCTCCCTCCCAAAGTGATTTTCTTACCTGAAACGGTTACCATGACAACCAACCCAATTCTGTGAGTTCCATGTACTTGGGAAGAAGACGCTTTGAAATAAGGAGTAAAATATATTTTGAAAGCTACCATAATAACATCGAGCCATGCAAAAGAAAATTCCCCCCAAAACATCTTATCCAATTGTAACTGAAAGTTATTCGGATGTGTGTAAAATATATATATATATATATATATATATATATATATATATATATATATATATATATATATATATATATATATATATATATATATATATATATATAATTTCACATATTTATAACATTCGTCCCTTCAGCCCGTTAGCTAAGAAATCAAATTTAATGGCGACTAGAGGAGACGCCATTAACAGGGGTTTACACTTATGTAGGTGATATGGGGAGAAAACATACAGACCTCTTAGCCCCAGCATCGTACGATGTTTTGGGGGGTAGAAAGCTGTTAGGGACAAAAAGACCAGTTAGGGCCGTAAGGGGGCTGCCATGCTGACCCTTAAGAAACTTAGCTATAAGACCCATTTCTACTCGAACTATTGGCTGGCTGTTGACTGCCCTTTCAGATCGACCGATGTCCTGTGCCCAACCCAAAAAATCAAATGAGACGCCTCCCAACTTAGCCGCTCACATGCACTCCACCACAAAACACAACCGCATCAAGTTGCTGCGGCCCTCCTTCCTCTTCACGCTAGCTCAAACCTCGAAACTCCTGCAGCCGAAATTCATCTTTTGTAAACGAGCTCCAAGCACAGATGAATTAAGAAGCCTGCAATCTGGCTCTTCGAGCAGTCTGTCCCTGCCTTGTGAACCAAAATAGCTCAAGATGTTTAACTGCCATCCTGCCACGTGCAAGGGTCTTCTGATTACACAGTCCCAGGGCACTTGACAGTTCCCCCCTTAGGGTTCCAGTTGCGTTAACATCCAAAAATCGTTTAACCAGTTCACAATAAAGTTATTAGAGTGTAGAACTACTTCCGAGCGGTAACCTTTTCAGATTCAGCAATTTGCTACGCAGTGCCTAGTGTTTATTGCACCTTGTATGTGCTTGCTTGCTACTCAGTCAGCCCTTTCATATTAATTTCCTGATTGTTTAATTTGTAAATAAATTCAGTTTAAAGCATTTACTGGTTATAATTTACCAAGGCAACCTCCACTTCTCTGTTTACTTAGATGTGATATCAAGGTAAGTTGGTTTTTCCATTACATCCATTACTTACATTCTGAGCGCTGTGTGTTGGCCTTAAGGCTGTTAATTAAAAAATCCATTTTCATTCTTCCAACCGGCCTCAGAATGTAACATATATATATATATATATATATATATATATATATATATATATATATATATATATATATATATATATATATATATATATATATATATATATATATGTATAAAATCCATGAAGGAAAGAGAAACAATGGAGTGCTGCAATCCATTGTTTCTCTTTCCTTTGTGGATTTTGTCTTTATTTATATATTCATCACGTTCCATATTTTCGTGATTCAATTATACATACACATATATTGATGATCTATCACTAGAACTTGCAATGTTTTATGTTGTCGTAGAGCTGGAGGAAGGATTGAAAGAAGGACTTGACAAAGCGCTTCCGTGTATTTCCCACACCTCCTCCAGCTCTACGACAATACACACACACACACACACACGCACACATACATACACACACACACACACACACACACACATATATATATATATATATGTGTGTGTGTGTGTGTGTGTGTGTGTGTGTGTGTGTGTGTATATATATATACAAATTTCTGACACATCAGGATCGAACTCAGATCTTTCAGGACCTGGGTTCGATCCTAATGTGAGTCAGAAATTTATTTCTGTTCCACACATGATTGTGGGTTGATTGTACAACTTTGGGCCATTTCCCCTAAACAGTGGAGATTTCCGAGAGGAAAATTAAACACTGATCATGCTGCTAAACCGTAGATGAGCCGCTGTGTAGAAAACTTGCCAAAACGAGTGTCGAATCCCCCTTCACACTGCAGCATTCACCACTACTTTACATAAAATTCTCTCGCTTCCTGACCACATAGTCCCACATTTCCAAGATCTATCACACCACCTATCCATCCATTTCTTGGTCTTCCTCCTTCCTTCTAACACTTCTGAACTTCTCACTCTTTTCAACAACCTGTCAACTTCCATTCATTCCACACTACCGAACCATCACGAAACACTCAGGTTGATCCTTCCACTTCTACATTTCTCACCTTGGAAATTACTCTTATATAACACTTACTGCATAAACCATTCAACCCTATTGCTTCACATTCTTTCACAAATATGCAACCTCAACATTTTACTTCCATATAGTGATGTAGGTTCTAGAGTCTCTTCGTACATTCCAGCACTGGCTTCAATAGCAACTCTAAATTTTCTCCTGTTTTCTTGCACACATCCTGCTACCTTTCTTGCTTCACCCATTCTGTGACTCAGCTCTTCTCTACTCCTACCATCATTCAAAATACTTACTACATCTTCAAATTCTTTCATTAGTCTCATCCGTTTTACACTCCATTCATGACCCACTTTTCTTATCCCACAACTTTGACCCCACAGTTACCTCGCATTCTCTGGCTTTGTGCATATACGTATAATATATATATATATATATATATATATATATATATATATATATATATATATATATATATATATATATATATATATATATATATATATACATAGTATATATATCATAGTACTTCTTTATTCCCGACAAGGGATTGGGGCTATTTTCCACGTCTCTTTCGCCCCAACACAAAAGAATTTTTGCGTCCTTGGAACAGAATAGAAAGGATTCAATAGAAAATAATAAAACCTGTTTTCAAAGCTCGGGTAGTACCCTACCGCCACTTGAATAACAGGCCCAGAGCTACCTGGACACGCGCAACAAGCTGGAAAAAGATGAACATTTTTCATGTGAGGTCGTAATGAGATGGGAGAGGTTTGTGACAAAGGTAAGAGGAGATATAATCACAATTCATTATTTTTATATTGAATGTTACTATAAGCAGGGTCTCTCTCTCTCTCTCTCTCTCTCTCTCTCTCTCTCTCTCTCTCTCTCTCTCTCTCTCTCTCTATATATCTATATATATATATATATATATATATATATATATATATATATATATATATATATATATATATATATATATATATATATATATATATATATATATATATATATATATATATATATATATAAAGTAGGTGTATAATATACAGTATATACACATATATATATATATATGTATATATACATATCCTCCCTGAAATTTGTCTCCATGTACTTCTTTTTTCTAATATTTAATGTACCCCAGGTCACATTAGGTATCAAAGGTTTCCATCTTGTCACAGCGTATCCCAGTACTTCTCCAACGATGGAGACAACATGAAAGAAATGTTATATCTGAGAGGACAAGTAGGAGAGAGAGAGAGAGAGAGAGAGAGAGAGAGAGAGAGAGAGAGAGAGAGAGAGAGAGAGAGAGAGAGAGATTGTACTCTAATTTAGTTTTAATCTAAGTAAAAGAACGCTTCAGATTACCCTGTTCTGGCGATGACTTTTATTGCAAACAAGAATAAATTAATTACCTCAATGCCCTAATTTTTTTTTTTTTTTTCAATCTTTTCAGTCCCCATTTCTCAGCATTTTTAATTTCCTATTCTTGACTGTACAGGTGTCTCTCATTAACTAACTCATATTAATTTTTCATAGTTTTAATGGTTCTAATCTGAAGATATCACCAGTTCACTTTATTTCTGCACCGTAGTTTTTACACTGATTTTGTTTATCTTTTTGCTGTTTGTTTGCTACTGTGCCAATATTATTAAACAAGAACCATGAGAGGTAAGAAAACTCTGGCCCAGGTGGTATCTGGCGACGACCTCTGGCGTTTACGAGTATCCACTTCTACCAAAGAAGTAAGACCTCCTCTTGGAAACACAGGGAGACCGTGGAGGTCCTTATTGATTGATTGATTATGAAATTTAGGTCTTGAAGACCAAGCGCTGGAACCCATCAGGATTATTCGGCGCCGTAATGAAGGTGAAATATACAAATTAATGATATGATTGATAATGAATAGGTGAATGTTGATATACTAGTAAAATTCAGTGTTAAAATATGAACGTAAAAAATGAAGAATGGTATTAGATAGAACCAACAAAAAATAAGTATATATTAAACTTTTATATTCAAAATATATACTTAGTATAAGAATAAACATGACTAATCTTTATTAAATATACTGAAATCATATCTCATTAAAATAACCAGATTCTTTCAGATAACTCATAAGGTTATCTACCTCAACGTCATCATTTAAAATTTCTAAAACAGTCTTCCCAGTTAGTAAGTACTTTGCCCTACCACCAGCACGTGCTCAACGGATAGCTGATCACCACAGTGAGCACAAATTGGGGCATTGGCCCCCTCTAAAATATAGCTATGAGTGAAGCGGGTATGGCCAATCCTAAGCCGTGTTAGGATGATCTCAAATCTTCTGTTACAATTAAAGCCCGAACTCCAAAAATCGATACTTTTTCTAATGTTTCTGTACTTCCTATTTGTGGTTAAAATGGGGGAAGTCCATCTCTGCCATTTTGTACGAATGTATTGTCTGATAACTGGACGTATATCCAAATGTGGCACCTTATTAGTTTAAGAAATCACATCTTGCAGCAGGCTTTGCTTTACTATCAGCCAGTTCGTTCCCTTCTAGACCAGTGTGCCCATGAATCCAACAAAACTTTACTGATTTGTGGCGAACAGAAAGATAAAAAAGCCATTCCTGAGCCTTTGAATTAAGGGATGGGTAGGATTAAACTTCTTTAGGGCTTCTAAAACACTCCTTGAGTCACTATATATTACTGTGGATTTAAATTTCTTATCAGATGCAAGATTTAAACTATCAACTATGGCTGTTGCTTCAGCAGTGAATATGGATGAGGAGTCTGATAACTTTTTTATATATGATTCCCCCTCACACACCAATGCACATCCTACTCCATCTTCCGATTTTGATCCGTCAGCATAGATTTCCCTGTCATTTATATGCCTCTCATCATGCTCCAAAAACTTGTTTCTGACTTCTTCTTCCGGACGATCTTTCTGCTCTGTCTCTTTACTGCAGACATCTATTGCTGGAATAAACCATGGAGGGATAGCAGGATGCTTCACTTGTAAGATCTTCTGCGTTTTTATACTGTCATCCTCCAGTTCACCCAGCTGTCTGGTCTGAAATGGTATTGAAGATCTAGATCTAAAAAGACTTGAGTCACACTGTTTTAAGGTCTCAAAAGAAGGATTCTCCTTTGAGCTTTTCAGCCGCATGGTGTATCTCAGACCTAGCTCATGCCTCCTCAAGTCCAGTGGTAGCTGATGGGAGTCTACATAAATACTTTCAATGATTGACGTTCTAAAAGCGCTAGTGCAGATCCTTAGCCCATATTATGCACAGCATCCAATTCCTTAAGTTTAGTCTTTGAAGCATATGAGTATACTTGGCAGTCATTGTCTAACTTAGATAAACATACTGCACTATAAAGCTTTAACAACGATTTCTTATCAGCACCCCAATTAAAATTAGACACTACTTTTAAAATATTTAGTGATCTCTTCACTTTCACTTTTAACTGGTCAATATGATTATTCCAAGTGAGCTTTTCATCAAAGTCCATTTAAGGTAAGAGTTGGAATGGCTTCCTTAGTTCAGCGTCTGTAGAACCGAACAGCGACAGTTTTAGATTCGGAAAATCGAAACCCTTGCTCATTAGCCCACTTGCTTACTTTATCGATGGCTCTTTGCATGAACCTGCAAGTAGATGCTGCATCATATCCTGTGCAGTACAGAGCCAAATCATCTACATTAATAGCAAAGCAAAGAGGGTGACACTAAGGACACTACCCTGAGGAACTCCCTCTTCTTGTAAGAAAGGTCGTGATACACGATTCCCAACTCTTACCTTTATATATCTTTCTGATAAAAACGAATTTATAAATCTGATCACCTCTCCTTTAATGCCCATCTTATATAACTATTTTATAATATCATAACGCCATGTGGTGTCATGTGCCTTTTCCAAATCAAAGAAACCTCCTATTGTTTGGCTCTGTTTAGCAAAACCTTGTTGTATATGGTTTGAGAGCCTCAGCAAGGGATCTAAAGTAGATCTACTTTTCTTAAAGCCAAACTGGAATGGAGAAAGCAATTTATTTGTTTCTAAGTGCCATACAAGTCTGGTGATAATCATCTTTTCCATCAACTTACAAACACAACTGGTGAGAGCTACTGGTCTGTAGCTGCTTGGTAAAGCAGGATCCCTGTTTGGTTTCTTCATGGGGAGGATTAATGATAATTTCCAGCTCTTAGGAATACTACCAGTTTCCCAGATTTCATTTATTATATCTAAAAGAAATTTCTTTGACTTCTCTGGGAGATGTTTCAGCATTTCATAGAGTATTTTATCTTCACCAGGGGGTGATGGTTTGGTATTCTGCAAGGCATCTTTGAGTTCCTGCAGTGTAAATTTTGCCTTATATGGTTCAAAATTATTGTCACTTAAATCGAGAGAAACCTGGGAATTTCTAATGTCTTGGAATTCTAGAGAATAGTTCTCACAACTTGATATTCTCGAGAAATGTTCTCCTAATTTTTCTGCTACCCTCTCTGGTTGGGTGATTAGGTCACCATTTATATTAAGGGTAGGCAGAGGTTCAGGGACAAACTTGCCATTTAGTTTTTAATTTTCTTCCAAATCATATTGGATGGTGTTTTTGAGCTAATGCCATTAATGTAGTACATCCATGACTCTCTTTTTGCTTTTTTAAAATATTCATTTTGCTTGACCACAGCACGTGGGTAAATAACTTTGGCTTGGGCAGTTCCACTCCTCTTATACTTTTTGTAGCATTTTCTAGTGATCTTTCTCATACTGCTGCAGGTTTTGTTCCACCAAGGAACTGCTGGTCTAGAGGGCTTCCCTTTTGTTGTTGGAATAGAGGCAATTGCACTGTTGATGGTGGTGTCACTGAAGTAATCATATGCCTCCAAGATAGATGGAAATGATTTTACATTCTTTTCCATGAGAACAGAATCACTAAATTTCTTCCAGTCTGCTTCGTCTACCTTCCATTTGGGAGGTGACTCAGAGGGCTGATCCTTAACTGCTTTTATATGAACTGGTAAGTGGTCACTTCCATTTGGATGTTCATTTACTGACCATTCATAACAAATGTGAACACTAGATGAGCAAAAGCTTAGATCGACAGCCGAATAAGTATTGGAGTAGATGTTATGATAAGTCATGGCTCCATTATTGAGCATAGTGATATTATGATCATCCATACTATCCTCCAACATCCTACCCTTGGCATCTGTCGTGTTCCCACCCCATATGGGGTTGTGAGCATTAGAATCACCAAGGAGGAGGAAAGGAGTAGGAAGTTGATTGATCAGTAAATGAGTATCATTATAAGAGAAATCCAAATCTGGAGGAAGATAGATGGAGCAAACTGTAATTTGCCTGTCTAAAACGAAAGTTACTGCTACAGCTTGGAGATGAGTATTAACTGATAGCAAGCAGTGTTGCAACGACTTACGCATAATAACTGCTGCGCCTCCCTTAGCTCTATCTCCCATTGGTGTGGAGAATTATATATGCTGTAATTGAACCCAGGATTGTGTTGTGTGCTTCCAAGTTTAGTTTCCTGGAGAAATACAATACCTGGGCCATGGTCATGGAGCAGTACCTTTAGCTCTTCACTTCGAGCCCTAAGACCTCTACAGTTCCATTGTAGTACTGATGTGAAAACTATTTTTTGGGGATGGTGGAAGGCCCTTTAAATGGAGCCTTCTCGTTTACTCTCTTTTTTTTATGAGTATTATCAGATGATTTGGAAACGACTGGTCTTGACAGGTTTGGTTTATTATCTGTTGATTTACTGGTGTCATTTTGTTTCCCTTTCTTGTCAGTTTGTTTAAATTCAGGCTGGGGTTCTTGCATCAAGCTTGGTACTTCGTATCTATTACTAAGTGATGCATGTTTAACTGGAAGAGAGGATGAGGGGGAACATCTCCTCTTTTGGTGCTTTTGCTCCTCAGTCTCCATTAAATCAGGAAGAGACTCTGCCTGAGACAATTCCAAGGTGGTTGGGTTAAGTGCCATCTTATCCTCCTTGGAGGCTTATGCTCTAGCTTCAACAGGCCAAGCACCTGGACCAGATGGCTGGGCCACTACCACAGGGGTTGATGCACCTGCTAAATTAGAAGGTGCTGCCACTGCACCCCTAGTAGTAGATAGGGGTAGTGGCTTAAGAACTTCAGCATAGCTCCTAGGTTGTTGTCCTAATTGTTTTTTTTTTTTTGCAAAACCGATACTTATATGAGCTGCATTGGCTTTATTTAGTGCAGACAGTGCAAATTTGTAAATTTCACAATTTTTGTTATTGGATTTATGTACCAGTTGACAATTAACACATTTTGCTTTTCTATTACATTCATCATCATGATGGGCACCAGAGCAATTTATGCAAATTTTAGCATTTTTGCAGTTTTTTGATGGGTGGCCAAACTCAAAGCAATTGTTGCGCATATGCACTTTTATGTTGTGGTATGTGCTCCCAAGTATGAATGTCTCTGCTTCCCTTTACTGTGTTGATGTTCTGTTATGTCGAGAATTCTGTTGCTTACAGGATGCAAGAAACTTGGTAAATAATTCTTCTTCCACTTGGTAATCTTGTCTTTTCAGGGGGGGGTTTAATTAGGAACGCCAGGCACTTTTAAGTTTTTTATTCTTATAACACTAATCGTCACATGGCCAGCCACACTGGACTTAGAAATTTTTCTTAAAGTCAGAGAGGAGAGCGACACAGATCTTATCCTAAAGGGGTTCAAGTTAACTCTAACTAAAAATTGATCAGAATGAACTCTGGACCTATGTTGAATAAAACTCCGCCTCTTTGAGGACGACTAGTCTAATCTTAATGGTTCAATTTCAACTCCCACTTTTGGCAAGGACAAATCAGGTCAATTTTGCTGACCTTTTCATTTATAGTTATTCTTCTAGCTCCTCCTTCCTTTCCCACATCTTGGAGGTTTGTTGTGGTTACACTTCAATTTACTTGGTCTCATGGCTCATCATTTTAAACTATCAACATCGTCTCTCTCTCTCTCTCTCTCTCTCTCATAATCCCGATCAGTGAATTTCATACTTATTCACTGTAGAAATATTTTTTTTTTTTAAATTCACTGCATAACACAATGATAGCACTGCACTGGTCTTTGCTGGAAAGGACGTACTCGTACACGTCCATTTTCAAATGGCATGAGAAGGAACTTCAGAGTGTACAAAGGTTAAAATGATCATGTTGGCAATAGCTGCCTTTTTCACTCTCCAAACTGAAGTGGGACTCATTTCTAGAATTTCTTCTTCTGTCATGTCAAAAAGGTCTCTATCAAATAGTACTCTTCTCCCACAACTAAAGCTTAAATGGGGCTTGATCTTCGTAATCATTTCATCATTTTTAATGTCCAACGAGGTCAGCATATATGCTTGGGTTGTGGATTTGGCATAAATAAGAATGGTGTTCTTCCCAAAACGAGAAATGTCACTGCTTTATTCCTCCCATCTTTTTCTGAAGAAACCTGCAAAATTTATAGTAGTTACAATTTTCCTCCTTGGCTGAAGCTACCACCCACATAAGAGGTTTAGGAGTCCTTATTTCTGCATTCTGGTTTCTCTCTGGTTTATCCTGAGCCCATTTTGATGGCACATAAATGTCCATGTCTTTGGAAACTTCGTCTGTTAAGACTCCCCGTACTGTAGCTTAACCTATTTGTATGGCACTTACCATACTACTAGCCTTTAGGGTCTCATCAATAGGGGGCAATCTCAATTTTTTCACACAACCTGGCTGTGTTGAAGAATTAATTTTAGATGAAGATTTCTTAGAGAAGTCCGTGCCCTTGCTTGAAGTCGTCATCAATGAGGCATGGCTAGAGGGTCCAGGGGAGGGGAAGTCAGGAGGGGATCAGGATATTTGTTATTACTGCTTTTTGTCAAATCGTTTTTCGAGAAGTCATCAACACTTGGAGAAATTTCAATCTCCAAGGTGGGTGCAGAGGTCGTCATCTGTGCCAGAACAGCACCATCAGTGGGTCCAGGGGTACTCAAATCCTTATAAATGCTAGACATAAAGATTTGAGAGGGGTAAAAAAAAAATAATACTAAACCTGAAAACCTTAGAAAGATATCATCAGCCTTTCATGGGGATTATTCTTCCACCAATGGCACAAGTGAGAACTGACTCCCAAATGTCCGCGTCCCTACCTACCCCACAGAGGATGGCACAACACGATTATAGTGGCACAAGTGTAAACCAAACCTGCTTGCTAGGACCAAAGATATTACGAGAATACTACCATCCCCACTCTAATCGTGTTGTGGGCAAACCGGATAGAATGCCAAGAGTCCTATCCCCAGAACCGGACCCCCCTGGAATCCTTGGTCCAGCCCTGAAGAATAGTTCCGCCTGTTATCTCTCAGGTCCCAACATTATCGAGCAGCTGATGGTCCTACCACAGTTCCCACTATTTAGCTTCGGATATAAACCCAATCCCAGCTATGATATCTTTTCCTGTTTATCAGGTCCAATAAATTTTAGCAAATGTGAAAAATTCCACAAAAATTAATTCAAAGAAATATATAATGGTCTCTGGGACTCTTGGACTCAAACCCGGGAACAGATTCCTGGGGCCCCTTACCACGTCAAGGTGGTCCCAAATCGGGGGGGGAGGTCCTTACAAAATTTTCATCCAAGAATCCATCTGTGAAAACACGAATAGTGAATGGCAAAAAAATGCAACCTACGCTATCGACAAACAAAAATCATGCTATGTTACGAAACTTTTCACATGCAGAAATATGCTCCCGACGCACACATTGCCTGAGAAACAGTTTTACACAAATATACTATTTACAAAGGCATTGCCTCACCACGCCTTTCTTTGTCCGAGGCATACAGGAAAGAGGACCACAATTAATTTTGTCCTTTTGAAAGGTAAACATTGCATCATTTTGAGAACTTTAAGGCTGGCCAGCTGCCTTTTCTTTCAACTAAACTGCAGTCCCTGGGCAGTGACCTTCTAAAGATGGGGCAAGACCTTTCCTTCCGGCTTATGTTTGAGCTCTCTTGCTTTAGGGTACGCACTATAGTTTTAGTACTCACTCTTTTTCTTTGCCTATCTATTTTTTTAGCTTTGATTTAATCCTAGATTTGGTGAATGTTACTTGTTTTACGCTTGTTTATATGATTTTGCCCCTTTCTTCTTTTTACTCTGCTCTACAGTTGTTTTCTTTTTTATACCTGGACATTGTATTCTGCTGAAGCATGCTAGATGAATTCTTCTTCGTTCTATGGTTTTATAAAAGTATTTACAATAATAATAATAATAATAATAATAATAATAATAATAATAATAATAATAATAATAATAATAATAATAATAATAAAATAATAATAATAATAATAATAATAATAATAATAATAATAATAAAATGTACTTTTTACATTATGGGACAACAATAAGTGGGGAAGTTGTGAATATATATTAATGTATTTTATTAAGGTAACCAAGATTGCGGAAGTAAACACAGATGGGTGACCGCATTATGTGGAATGCAGATAAAATCCATGTAATTAAACCAATACTCAACCAACATTTCGAAAACGACTACTGAACAGATGTCTGAATGTTATGACCCTTGGCAACAAATCTGGAAGATCGTCGTTTCAACTCCCGCAAAACAATCTGAAAAAGTTCGTGGGCAGAACGTTTTGATTCATCAACTCTAGACGATCACCCGGGGATGGACATCAATGAGGACTTGGCTATTTGTCGTCAAGAAAACAATACCACTCGCTCACACACAGTGGTGATGCCAGAAGGGAGTTCTCTACTGACAGATCTCGCCTACCTCACTATTGCTTATTGGACTGGAATACAAAATCTAGGCCAAGTGCTGGGACCTATGAGGTCATTCAATGCTGAAAATAATCTTGAATCAATTGTTTGCAGAGGGTGAAAGTTAGATGGAAGACAGAGAATATGAAAGGAGGTATAGCAAAAGGGGTTGCATCCAGGGGCCGGAAGGACGCTGCAAAGAACCTTAAGTAATGCCTAAAGTGCACCGTGGAAGGTGCACTAACGGCACTACCCACCCACGGGCTATCGCTTATTAACTCCTAATCAGCTAGAAAAAATATCTCTCATCCGGACTACTACTAACTATAAGAGGTACTGTAGCTCTATACCACATACTCAAGTTAAAAAATACATACGTACATGTAGATACATATACACACATGTGTGTACATATACAGTATATATATCCACATAAATACATACATACATACATACATACATACATATATATACACATATATATAGATAGATAGATAGACAGATAGATGGATAAAATAGTCCTCATTTTGTAAGTGGGATATGAGATAGAGTGAAAGTGGTTATTCACAATCGATTTTTTTTATAATACTGGAATAAGTCAGACGAATTCCTTAATATAAGTAACGGGTAATGTAATTATTATCTAAGAACATTGTAGTAATTTAAAAATTAATCTTGTTATTCACATAAATCTATATTTCTTGACAGAGAGAGAGAGAGAGAGAGAGAGAGAGAGAGAGAGAGAGAGAGAGAGAATCTTGGAAATGAATTCACCCCGGCGTGGCGAGAAATACCTCATTAGGGCCGTCCCGTTCTAGAGGTAAACATTTTGACGGAGTAATGAAAACTAAAGCCAGATTTGTTCTCTCTCTCTCTCTCTCTCTCTCCCCCTCCCTAGTTCTTCATTGGAGGGATGGGTAGAGCTCTCGGCTAACACGCTGTTGGCCCAGCGTTCGACTCTCCGACCGGCCAGCGAAGAATTAGAAGAATTTATTTCTGGTGATAGAAATTCATTTCTCGTCATCATGTGGTTCGGATTCCACAATAGCTGTAGGTCCCGTTGCTGGGTAACCAGTTGGTTCTTAGCCACGTAAAATAAGTCTAATCCTTCGGGCCAGCCATAGGAGAGCTGTTAATCAGCTCAGTGGTCTGGTTAAACTAAGATATACTCTCTCTCCTGTTGCTGCGACCCACAACGATAAACTGACATCCGAGTACCTTATTCACTGCTTATGTGAGCAAAAGCGATCCCTCTTTGCCTTCTGTATTGGTTATTTCTATCATATGTGTATAAGGTACAGTAAGATTGTGAAACCACGGATTTCACTAAATCCCTGACATTTTCAGGGAATTCGTGAAATCACCAATTCACTTTGGGACATTTGATCCCCGAGGGGCTAGTACTAAACATGGCGAAACAGTGATTCATCTACACTCTTTCGCCTTGTTTAGTACTAGCCTCTCGGTGAAAAAAAAAGTGTTTCGTTGTGTTTAATACTAGCCCCAAAGGATCCAAAAGTGAATATTGTTAAGTATACTTTGGAAATAGAAAATGGTGTGGAACAGAGTTTGTCATATTATGTTTTAAATGGATGGCCTAGTTCACAGCTGTAACGGTCAGAAAAGTAGTGGCTAGGTATCTGATGACTGTAGCTGAAGTGAAAGTAAGATGGCGGAAACGAAAAAAAAAAATGTTGCCCAAAGAGCGGGCATTACTGCGTCGATGTAGTGAATAATTCACTGCTGCTGAAAGTGAGGAGTAAAAGAGAGGCAGACTAAAGCGATGCAAAAGTAGTAGGCGGTGATGTAAATTTAAGAATGCTTGTAGAATCTATTGTTTATCATGAGTAGATAACCGAAGTCGTCAGACGCACAAGGTACTAAAAGTTGCCCTTGGACTAACAAATGAGTTAAATCGATAAAGTTGCATGAGCTCTGGAATAAAAGTTAAACTGAGAATAAGTTGGGTAATTCAAAACTTCACTAGCAAAGAACCGAAAAGTACCACAGAAACGAAAGTTGTGGGCCTATAATTTGCACAGAGAAGATATTGAAACTTAACACTGGGTCTGAGACATGAGTTTGGGAGATAATGTTACAGAATTCAGTTGAGGATTTAGAGCTCAAGCAGATAGGATTTAGGAAACTGAAAGTTGCATCGTTAAACGATTATGAAGTTGAAAGTAGCAACGAGACTGGAATTTGACATATATTAATTGAATAAAGACAGCCGTTAGGAATACAAAGATCTACTACGGCACTAGTTTGAAATTTAAGTAGCATTAACAGGCGAGCTGAGGCTTAAAAGTTTCAGAAAGACACGAGTTGCAAAGTTGTTGTACGGAAAGGAGTACGAATAAAAAATCTGTGCAATCGAGGAGTTACGGAGCTGAAGACCACAAAGAGAGAGTTGGGAAGTTAGGAGTTGCTCTGAAGTGCCTGCTGGAGAGTCAGGCAATGCCATGAGAAGCGATCGGGAGAGTTTAAAGAGGAATTAAAAGCAACGCAAAGCCACGAGTTTGCTATAGAAAGGTTGTTATGATACACATGATATGAGGAATTAAAAGCACCGAAACAGGCTGGAGCATCATACATTATTGCAATGAGACATGAATTCTTGAAAATAAAGTTGCACTGACATCCGATTTAGTTATTTAAAAAAATTCACCGAGAAAAACCGGAGGAATCAATAAAATTACATTGAAACATCAGCAAGGCAGTTACTGTAGGGTTAAAATCTGTTCAAGACCCATAAAAAGATTGCGGCCACTCGTCGTGTTCACACCTCAGAGGACAGGTTAATTAATCTTTTACAAAGGGAAACTGAGACAGTCTGTCGCATTTCAATTAAATTCTGTTACAAGTGAACAACTCTAATAAAGCTGTCTATAATTACAGCCAAAACATGGTCGCCATCAAGAGTCACCACTCTCACTTTACTTCTTAATACCATTCATTAATGTTGTTAGTGTAATTGATCACACGGAAACATCGAAGACAATATATTTCCTCAACAAGCTCCCGATGATTATAGTCATTATGGGAACACGAGATAAAAGGGCTAATAGATGATAAGTACAGTAAAACACAGGGGAATATAATTTAAAAAAATAAAGGTGACTCGATCAAAAAGGAATTAGAGTTAAACAATATTACAGCAATGAACACATGCAAAAATGTGTCGCAGATGTGAAACAAACACTATGAATAGATATGACGATAAAGGGATCATACGGCTTTTTTTAAACTTCTATTTTTCCATAAATTTGCTGCTTTATTTGTTATTCATTTTCATCTATATTTTACTATTCACCTCTCGTCCTGTTTTTTTTTTTTTTTTTTTTAAACAGGCAGCCATTTCATTTCACAGTTCGTTTGCTTAGCAAGTTCACTTTCCATCTTGGTTATTCTTTCTGATAACCTGAAGATGTTAACAAATAATATCTAAATGTGAATAAAATAAAAAAAAAAAAAGGCAAAAAGGATAACCACTTCTGAAATAGGCTTCATTGTAAAGTTTAAATTTTTGTCGAAACAAGAGTTAAGAGGCAATTTCTTGTATATCGAGAGATCCACGCCATGTACTAAAAGTATACCGGACTGTGAGTTAGTACCCTTATAAACCGAAGCTTCACCCTGAAAAATTGTTTCGAAAGCATTGTAAGGAAACCGAAAAGAGGGAAAAAAAATGTTCGGAAAAAGTTCAAATCATAATCCAAAAATGAAAGTCCTACTTTTCGAATCACTTTTTATTCTTGTATTTACGCGGATTCCAAGAAAGAGGAAAAAACATTGGGCAGTTTCATGTGGGATTAAAAAGACCTAGCATTCGTAGCCGCAGCTCATTTATTCCACAGCCTGCTTCCTCCCATTTTTCAAAGTTCATTTCGATTTTTGGCTTTCCTTTAACCACTGGCTATAAAGATACTGACTGCAGAGATTGCTGTCAGCAACAGTTTGCACCATGGTCATCAGAGAGAGAGAGAGAGAGAGAGAGAGAGAGAGGAGAGAGAGAGAGAGAGAGAGAGAGAGACTCATTTGAGGATGATTCACATCCAAATGAAGTGGCCCAAAAGTTAGCGCAGTGGGACTATAATGGGACTGAGCAATAGACGTTGTAGAATTAGGACGGTAATTTATAGGGACAGCGACGAATCTGGTATAATTCCTTTGCAGATTTATGATGCAGCTTTGTTGGGGATTTTTTTTTTTTTTTTACTAATTTTATGCGCAGAGGATATTTTTCATTAATGAGAGACACTGACTGATATATATATATATATATATATATATATATATATATATATATATATATATATATATATATATATATATATATATATATATATATATATAAGAAAAGAGAGAGAGAGTGAGATGTTGACATATATCTATTGTCACGAAGTGATCAAGCACCTGGTTACTACATAACTAATAATACCAAAAAGTTACCTCACTACGACCAGATACTTGAAAAGTAAGTATAGCTTAGTTTTACCAGACCACTGAGCTGATTAACAGCTCCTAGGGCTGGCCCGAAGGATTAGACTTATTTTACGTGGCTAAGAACCAATTGGTTACTTAGCAACGGGACCTACAGCTTATTGTGGAATCCGAACCACATTATAGCGAGAAATGAATTTCTATCACCAGAAATAAATTCCTCTAACTCTTCATCAGCCGGCGGCGGAATCGAACTCCGGCCCATCGAATGACGGTCTGAAGCTCAACCAACTCGGCCAACAAAGGGCTTACCAGATACTTGAAACCTCCTAACAAATATATTAAGACTGAACACTCAAATGGTACAGTGATCCCATAACACTTACTTATCACTTGAGAAAATCAATGTAACTTTATCAAGTTATGGATGAGGTAACAACCAACAAGCTATAAACAGACTAGTGGAAAATGGGTATCACTTCAACAAACACTATAATGGTTTCCCTGGTTCTATTTCACCTAGATAAGTCTCAGGTGAACAAACAGATATATCACTTACTTTATACACATTCATTAATTTCTCTAATTACTGGTGGTCAAAATGAAATGCCGTGCCTTTAAAACTTTAAACAAACAAATTTATTTCTAAGTTCAAAAGCTTTATGCAGAGTTCACAATCTCAAAAAGATTTACTGTTATCCGACAACAGTGTAAAATTTAAGTATTTCTTAATCAAGTCTAATTCACAAAACTTTAATTTATTAAGAAATCAATTTGGGTAAGTAAGATACAAACCTCTAACTATCACTCAAGTTTTAAACATACTTGATTACTTAAAATCAACACAAATGTTCACCAAAATATTACTGACTGGAATCCATATAAATATTCTCTGAAATCTCAATAATAAGTATGCACTAACAAAATGCTAAGTAATCACCAGCAGAAAACTTTGTAAAACAGTAATTATAAAATTAGTGTAATATGATGACACAGACATATATGAATAAAATATGCAAAAATGGAAATATACCAACAGCCATTTCACTACGACAAAAATATGTTTAAAGATTTTATCAATCTTTCAAAAGATTACCTTCACTTTTAAAAAAGATTAAACTCACGTCTTTCTAAGACTTTCTCAAAGACAACACAGCCAAGTCACAATGACATACACAATGATATATAATTAGCAGCAAGACACATTAAAACTCACTATAAGAGATATTATTCACCTCTTATCAAAACAATAATTCTCTTTCACCTAGAACATCATTATAACTCTTAACATAACAAAAACCAGTAAACATCACTTTACCTTTTGTAAATTTTACGCCAATACACACTTTCCACAATGCTTGCACAAAATAATACCTCAGGTCATTCTTACAAAATGAATACACTTCTTGGGTGAGTTTAACAAAACTTGTACAAATAAGAGAGCAGCCAGTAAACCTTATACATGAATGGTATGATTGAGAGAGAGAGGGATAGGACCTATTGCCAGCTGACTGCCTGACTCTGGTTCAGTACTGCACTTTTATCTTCAAGCCCTCCCAGAATACATGATACATAAAGTGTACATGCATTATACATACAGGTATAAATGTACGGTATACATACAGGGCATACTAAGGCCCAGAAGGAAATATGCCAGGGCTCTTATCAATGACTGACATCATCCGCTGCCTCAAACCAACTGAGCAAATAAAAGGGAGGTATTTTGGACCCATTCTGGCTTGCTGTCAGCATGTCAACTTCATCTACCTCACTTAGTCATTCTCTCTTTCTCAGATTATGAAAACATAATAGACATAGACCATGATAATAAATTCCGAATATGAACACAGAACAAATATGTAACAGGCAATTCGCCGATAGCTGTCAAACTCATCAGAGAAAGACATATCAAACATGACTTCCTTACACCAACCACCTGTGTAAATATAGGAAACACTAATCTGTAAGGTTCAAAAACATTTAAAATCACAACACGCCAAGAATGAGTTAATAACACTTTAGCATACTGCAAAACATTAAACAAAAAAAAACATATCAAAATATTTTAAGATCACATGATACACAATTTATCTGTAAGAAAAAGACATTTTAAAATCATATCATCACAACAAATGATGAATCTGCAAGCAAAACATCAAAATTTTCACAGAGGTACATATTACACTTGTAGAATGGTTTTATATATTATAACATCTCATAATACTATCCATCTAAATGAATATATTTAAATGTCCGTGTGTGTGAGTATATCTATGAACACATACTAAATATATATATATATATATATATATATATATATATATATATATATATATATATATATACGTGGTACATGGAAGTCTGTTAAAAACGGACGTTTCAGTAAACAAAATTACAGTTCCAGGTGCAACCTAATCGGACTTGCGCCTACCAAATTAATTATGCCTATACCACCGTTTCTTCCAATGCTGGAACGCCTAAGCCCGCACTGTTCTCTCTCTCTCTCTCTCTCTCTCTCTCTCTCTCTCTCTCTCTCTCTCTCTCTCTCTCTCTTTTCTGCTGCTTCAAATCTGATTTTTCAGAGTGGATTTCAATTTTGAGGAGAACGAAAAAAATCGTAGAGGCCAAATACGGATACTAAGTTTGAGTGGAAACTTCTTATTTCTCCTAAAACAAACGGATAAGGAATTATAAGACGAAAAACAAACAAACGCACACATTGATGCCGCACTACGAAAAGGGACTCGCTCACTCGTCACCCTTCATCCGTGATTTTTTTGATCGATGCACGAAATATCTTCACCTAACCGAAGAACTCTTCAGACTTGGTCCCTGGGGAATTTCTCGTTGCCTAAGTTGGAATCCACCAAGAAAGATTAAGCCTCTTTCAGACGACAGAAACTAAAGAAGAAAACCCGCCACGGGCCTCACGCTCTATTTCTTAGATCACATTCCAAGACACTTTGATAAAGAAGGGGAAAATGTCTGATTAAAATTAACTAATGCAATAAATTTCATTGGTAAACGCAATGATCACATTCCAAGAAACTTTGATAAAAAAGGGGAATATTTTGAAGGGTACATGTCTGATTAAATATTAACTAATGCAATAAATTTCATTGGTAAACGCAATGAAAACTATCCAATAAACATAATGTTTACCGAGCATATAGACCTAAATCCTCTTTGAATAACTGTCACAGGAAATCGTCTTCCAAGAAAAAGGTGTCTCTTTACAACAGTTCACACCCCTTAACCTTCTACACTAACCTCACCTATTCTTCCTCAACATCATCTCTGGCCTTCTGGTAAAAATCAAGGACTCAAAACTCTTGAACTTCCAGTATTTAACCTTATTTCAATGACATGCCAAGCACATGCTTCAAAACACAAGTAAACGGAATTTGTATTAAGTACCTCCAACAAATTAAACCTTATTATGTTACACAGCCACTCAAATTTGTTAACCAGAAATATACATTTTCGAAAACCTTTAAATCACAGGCGGTTTACTTGTTCCTATATTCAAATTTCTAATTAACTTATGCTAGTTCCAAGAAAGAATGCGTGTTTTTATTCCTCCTCTGATCTTTCCAATAACAGATCACTCTGAAGTGAATAAGAGTGCTCTTTTTCATTTGAAAATTTTTCCATTTTACATATATCTACATATGAAAACGTGATCCGAAGAGCAGAATAGGACTTTATACAAACGAAAAACCTTATTAAAAAAAAAAAAGGTGATTCCAGCTTCTCTTTGAAATAAGTATAAAAATTTAAAAAATATTTTTTTTACTGTTTATTTTGCAATTACTGTAAAGCAAGTTCTCTGCTGTTAAACATTTTTATTCACAAATATGAATATAAACCCACACAAGCTTGAAAGGCTGTTTTATGTGATTGAAATAAATACGAAATAGTTCAGCATTGACGTAATTTCCTTGTGTCTTCTGCTTCTTTTTCATTATAATAATAATAATAATTAATAATAATAATAATAATAATAATAATAATAATAATAATAATAATAATAATAATAATAATAATAATAATAATAATAATAATAATAATAATATTCATCAGGTACGTCTGAAAAACATACAGGCGACGGGATACCATAAAGAATTTGATACAAAATAACTGAATGGAGTTAAACGTATATATATATATATATATATATATATATATATATATATATATATATATATATATATATATATATATATATATATATATATATATATATGTATGTACATATATGTATTACATTATATATATATATGTACAGTATGTATATATATGTTTAATTCCATTCAGTTATTTTGTATCAAGTTCTTTGCGGTATCCCGTCGCCTATATGTTTTTCGGACATACCTGATGAAAATTATTGTTATTATTATCATCTCTGGGTAAGACACAGACATGAGTGAAGTTCAGCTGTTTCCACAGAAACCTTATATCTATAAGAAATTAAACAAATAACGCTGTCACTTTAATTTATATGTCTATATATATATATATATATATATATATATATATATATATATATATATATACATATATACATACAGTATATATATATATATATATACATACATATATATATATATATATATATGCAGACTCTACTGGTCACTTTTACCAGACACATATGTAATTCTAATAGCCACAATGCCCTCTTAACTTTGCTAATTCTTCATGCTTTTTTGATATATATATATATATATTTTTATATATATATATATATATATATATATATATATATATATATATATATATATATAATATATAATGCATATATATGTATAAACATATAAATTACAGTGGCGGTGTTATTTGTTTAATTTCCTATAGATATAAGGTTTCTGTGGAAATAGCTGACCTTCACTCATGTCCGTGTCTTACCCAGAGATGAGGCCCAGAAAAAATATCAAGCGTGAATTTGTTAAACTCACCTTCAAAAATCAACAAAATTTTTCTACAACATACTAAGCACTTCATCAGGAGTTCTCTTCAAATATGCAGCAACGAAATCCAACCATAGCGCCATCTAGAAACAGCAATACTCAGAAGAGACCGTGCCTTTGCAGAGGTCAATTTATTGTGTAGACATTAAATTATTACCATTTTAGAGTTCACACGCGCCCATATTATAAAATAATCGGTCTGTTTAGTAAACTAGACCTTAGATGGTCAAACGTCTCGAACCTCATTTATTATATGATTAATGTTATAAATAACAAAACTATACCAGCAACACATAAGATCTTCAAAAGCAACAAAACCTGAAACATCATACTCTCTGTGCACCCGTCCCCCTTGCCCTAGACTCTATCTGAAGAAAACTATTTTTCCTCTAGTTCTGCAAAAGAGCACCGACTGAATAGTTCCAAACTGTTACTCTGATTCTACTACAAACTTTTACCTTGAATATCCTCGACAATTTTAACAATATGGCTTCAAAACTGTTAACACAATAGGACCCGGATGAAGAAACTAAATTTTCAAAGCACTACCAAACTTCATGTGGGCCTTCTCTTCCGTCAAGAGAACGAAAAAATAAACTTAACATTCTGGCCAGTAAAAAATGGTAGAAAGAATTACTTCTAAGCCTTTTTTCTCAAGTTGACTGCTAGCTCACCTGAGTCTAAAGATTATTAATAAGGAACAGCTCAACTATCAGCCCAATCTCAAAACAGAGTTATTTTGTTACTGAGTTCCCTTCAATATGTTTTACAGCTCCAAAGACAGACAGTCAAAACTGGTATAATAATATAATCATGATTTTGGAACGACTATTCACGCCCACCTATGTTACTGTAGCCGACCCTTTCTATGGCAAAATAATGATGCTTCGTAGGCCAGTTAAATCACTGAATGGATGGCTTCCAAATTTTTGTCAATGCAGTGCGTGTTTCAAGTCCTAGCACATCAGCGTCAAAAATTTCATTCAATTATTAGGAGTATCTTAAGTGTACTAAATATCCTTCTGTTTTCTTCTCTACAATGTGACGTTGAATAGCTTCAACATTTTAAAAAACAAAGTTCCGAAATTACTAAGAATACAAATGTGATGAGGAAATAACGAACATTCCAACCCGCTCACCTGTCACAGCAAAGCTATCTCCCTCTCAAAGACAATAACATAAAATATACTCAAGTTCAGCAGAGTACAGTAATTACATACGCTTCTTTCAAATAACAATTATAGCAAAAACTGTTGAAAATTGGTTGGAAGAACATTAAAGAAAAATTGTGTAAAAATCGGATAAAGTGGTTAGATCAGTTCTTCAGCAACTGAAAATTGTTTTTAGATATTATTACTATAAGCATTATTATGGAAAATAAAAAATGAGAAAAAACAAAGAATACACTGTTAACGAAAGCAACAGCTAGCCATTTCCGTCCCTGAATATTTGATATAAGCGTGAGATGCAATAAGCAACAGATGGAGAGCAATATCACTGGTAAGCACTAGATACCAAGGTTTAGCGAGAATAAGTCTTAACCTCATACGATTATTTACCTATTCATTTGGAAACGCAAAAATACCCACATAACAAACATAAATTACCTTCCTTCCTTAAGAAATTATACCAAGTTTTTGTGAAATCTGAAAGGGATAAAAATGATGGCATAACACCGAAGTTAAAGGATAACACTTACCTACGAAAAATGGAAAATTATAAGTCAGTAAGCGTTAGACGGTAAAATTTTACTCACAATAGCAGAATATATATAAACATACATACATGCATGCATATATATATATATATATATATATATATATATATATATATATATATATATATATATATATATGTGTGTGTGTGTGTGTGTGTGTGTGTGTGTGTGTGTGTGTGTGTGTGTGTGTGTGTGTGTGTGTGTGTGTGTGTAGTACACTTTTCCCCTTAAAAGTAGGTGAGGGGTGATACCAGAGAGGGTAACACCTGGTTCACTAAATATTTCGAGGATGACGATATTAACCCTATATCCTCCTCCACCATGACTATGTCCCTACCAAGGCTGATTAATTACTAGATGCTTAATTCAATTACTAGACACCTAATTCATTTCCTAAGCATGATGAGATAACTATCATACCAGCGCAATTGCACACCTACCAAGAGTTATATACTACTTATATATACTACCCACCGACGCTGAAGTGTTGTCAGAGCAGACTACTAAAGCTGCCACATACAGCTCTTTGAAAGCCTGGTTTATGCAAGCAATATTAAGTGCAAGGAAGGATTATAATTTTCGGCTTTCATACTGATATATGAGTTTCTCAGATTATGAAAAGCACTAACAATGATTTATTCTTTTTTATTTTAGTGCTCTTTAAAGAAAAACCACGGGTTTCTTTCATTTTTTACACCAGAGCAAAACGATACAATCCACTTGACTTTCTACATTAACATTAAAGATAAAATCTAGATTTAAACAATCTCGAAACATTGGTGATAATCTCCTGTGTTTGAATATATATGACTCGGGGGGAGCTTTGACTTTCCCTGATGAAAAAGGGGATTGTCTTTTTAATGACAGATGTAGGTTATTAAACACCAATCCTTGACCTGACTTATAGGGGCTCAGAGATAGGGCAAAGAATGTGCAACGTTCTTCATATCATGATTGGAGAATGATTAAGATATTAAACATCAGAAGTTATATACGTATATTAATAAAAAAAAAACTGTGTCCTTTGGGAGTCATTCTATTCACATAGTCATCAAATAACTTAACATTCCTCATTACATTTTTCATTAGAATTAAAAGTTTGGTAGTGCTGGTAAAGGGCATTCATTCTACTTCAATCAAAAGTATAGTGAATCAAATCTGCCACCATCGGTACAATGGGCATATGTATATAAAAAGATGTTTATATATATATATATATATATATATATATATATATATATATATATAAAAGTCAATGTTTGTATACTTGTACTGTATATTTGTTTGTATGCATGTTGGCAACTTTGTGCACTATTGAAATCCGAACCGCTTGACTGATCTAGACAAAATTTGGCACGTGGCCATCATTTGACCCAACTTAGATAATAGGGTAGGTTTCGAACCGTACCCCCCTCCCACCACCCTTCCCCTTCCCCCAACTCCCTTCCCTTTGTAATTTACGTGGCAAATAAACTCTATGGTTTTATCATACCTCATTTCAAGTACTTGAGACCATTGAAACATATTACTGAAAATGCTTTTCAGTCAGCACAGTAATACCTCGATAAAAGGGACAGACAGCACAGCAATACCTAGTTAAAGGTGACAGACAGCACAGTAATACCTGGATAAAAGGGACAGTCACCACAGTAATACCTGGATAAAGAGGACAGAGAGCACAGTAATAACTGGATAAAATGGACAGTCACCACAGTAATATCTGGATTAATTGGACAGT
Source organism: Macrobrachium rosenbergii (assembly GCF_040412425.1). Lineage (NCBI taxonomy): Eukaryota > Metazoa > Arthropoda > Malacostraca > Decapoda > Palaemonidae > Macrobrachium > Macrobrachium rosenbergii. Next base: position 23,984,820 of record NC_089751.1, on the reverse strand, counting down.
CACCACAGAAATACCTGGATAAAAGGGACGCACAGCACAGTAATACCTGGATAAAAGGGACACACAGCACAGTAATACCTGGATAAAAGGGACACACAGCACAATAATACCTGGTTAAAGGTGACAGGCACCACAGCAATATCTGGATAAAAGGGACAGTCACCACAGTAATACCTGGATAAAAGGGACAGTCACCACAGTAACACATGGATAAAAGGGACAGTCACCACAGTAACACCTGGATAAAAGGGACAGTCACCACAGTAACACCTGGATAAAAGGGATAGTCACCACAATAATACCTGGATAAAAGTGACAGACAGAACAGTAATACCTAGATAAATGGGACAATCACTTAAGTAATACCTGGATAAAAGGGACAGTTACCACAGTAATACCTACATAAAAGGGACAGTCACCATAGTAATACCTGGATAAAAGGGACAGTTACCCCTCACAACAGTAATACCTGGATAAAAGGGACACACAGCACAGTAACACCTGGTTAAAGGCGACAGTCACCACGGTAATATCTGGATAAAAGGGACAGTCACCATAGTAATACCTGGATAAAAGGGGCAGTCACCACAATAATACCTGGATAAAAGGGACAGTCATGACAGTAATACCTAGATAAAAGGGATAATCACCACAGTAATACCTGGACAAAAGGTACAGTCACCACAGTAATATCTGAATAAAAATTATAGTGCAGTAATACCTGGTTAAAATTGACAACAGCACATTAATAACTGGTTAAATGGGACATGCAGCATAGCAATATCTGGATAAAAGGGAGTCACCACGTGTAGACTGTCATTCAGAGTTTTCCCAGGCAGCACCGGGTTGGTCAGCAAGTATGTTTACATATATGTATGAATATATATATATATTATATATATATATATATATATATATATATATATATATATATATATATATATATATATATATATATACACACACACACAATTGTGTGTGCTTGAAAGGTAGTATTCCCGACTATGAAACGAGAAGATCCAGGTCTCACTACAAGGCGAGAACTGGATGATGGTCAGGTACATTTAAACGAATTAGATATTTGGTAGTCAGCCGAATATGGTGGTTGCAACCAAAGACATGGGGCTAACAACTTCATCCTGAACTACATGCTAAGAACCTGAAGGACAACACCTTCTGGCACCACCACATGTCAAAGGGCGTCACCAAATTTTGTGTTACCAAGCACGTGAACTGCTTAACAACATAATATATTCAAATACGCATGCACTGATGTTGGTAAAACTTTATAGGGACTTGCGTACTTTCGTCAGTAATCTAATATAAAAAATTTTTAAAAATCGTTTTAAATACGTTTTTATTAAAATGCACTAAAAAGTAAAAAAAAAATAATTTTTTGTGATACGCCAGGATTTTCTTACAATTAATCGGTGTCTACAAAAATAAAAGCACGGGCTTTGACGACGACGCTTTTATTTTTGTAGACATGATTAATTGTAAGAAAACCCTGGTGTACCTCAAAAAATCATTTTTAGCTTTTAGTGCATTTTAATAAAAGCGTGTTTAAAATTTTTTAAATATTTTTTTTTTTATCTTATACTTTTTTTTAGTTTTGACAGAAACTGTAACCGATTTATGACTGTAGCTAACGAAAGTGAACGTGATATCCTGTCGAGCCAAAGAACGTTTGAAAAATCAATAGAATTATTCACTTATTCTACCGAGTCAAAGAAGGTATGAAAAATCCGAAGATTTTCATACAAATCCTGAGATACTTAGAGAGGTCACTGTAGGGTCACTGATCATGTAAGATTGTATTGTCCCCGGGATTGAGTAACCATGCCAAATTTCAAGTCCATCGGACGAAGGGAACAGATCGAAAATTGAGTTACAAGTTTTGACCCAAACAGATGCAGAAGTCAATAAAAGAAATTCACGAGAAATACACTGTGAAAACTACGTATAAAAAACTCAGTATGCATGCATTTTAGAGAGAAAATTTTGCGTATGGACCAATACTTACAGGCTGAAGTCCCTTGATGAAGCCTGAAAAGAGAAATCTCGATTATATATATATAGGCTATATGCTGATTCATTATATGCATGTATACATACACACACACACACACACACACACACACAACACACACACACACACAATATATATATATATATATATATATATATATATATATATATATATATATATATATATATATATATATATCAAAAGGGAGTTCTACAGAACTGGGCTGTTTGAGGCTTAATATTTGAAAGTATAAAATATATCACGTGTGCACACGCACACACACGCGGCCCCCACCACACACACACACACATATATATCAACATATATATCAACATATATATATATATATATATATATATATATATATATATATATATATATATATATATATATATATATATATATATCAAAAGGAGTTCTACAGAACTGGGCTGTTTGAGGCTTAATATTTGAAAGTATAAAATATATCACGTGTGCACACGCACACACACGCGGCCCCCCCACCACACACACACATATATATCAACATATATATCAACATATGTATATATACATACATATATATGTAGGTATGTATGCATGAATATATACAATCTAGACCTGGGATGGATGGATGGACACCAAAAAAAGCCAGACACCGTGGCCATATAAGTCACACGAACATCCATTGGGTAATTTCACCTAATAAATGCACGTCAAAATATAAAAGTAACCTATCACCTTCTGGCGCCATAGGGTATAAGAAGAAAAAGGCATATAAAAATATATATACATGCATATAATATATATATATATATATATATATATATATATATATATATATATATATATATATATATATATATATATATATAGATAAATAGATAGATAGATTGTATGAACAGGGTCAATGCTTAAACTAAGAAACAAGGCAATAGTTGAAGAGAAACAAGAGAATAAAAATAAAGTACAAGTCAAATGACATATAATATCTAATAGTTGTATCTAATGCCTATCACAGTTTGATTGACAATCGTAATTAAGATTAATTTATTCCATTAGATTCATTAACCAATACGATTTCGTCTAAACACGAGAGAGAGAGAGAGAGAGAGAGAGAGAGAGAGAGAGAGAGAGAGAGAGAGAGAGAGAGAGATTTAATAATGGTTAAAGCTGACTATTCTGCCTGACAAACTAAAAAAGAAACTCACATGATCGAATTAACGAACTTATGATGAGGAATGCGCTTTAAACTATGTAGCGAAAATTTAGAATCTTGATTATAAAATATCTTCTCGACTGTTCAGTAACCCAGTCATTCTTGAATTTCGACAATATCTTTTTCTAACCGACAAGTTTATCGACTGGGAAAATCTCTGTAAGACCGTACGGTGTCCCAATCATTTCTCTGCCAAGTGAATCTTAGCGAGGCTGCTCGATGTCATAATCCTTTCCGGCTTACGGCGATCTCCTTTAGGCTGCTTGAAGCCTTACTCAAGTCTTGCTTAAGGCAGTCTCCCGTGGACCCATTCTTTCCTGACGTAACCTTAGTCCAGATAAATTATACGAAAAGAGGTCGAACAAGGGAAAAAATAAGTTATTTGTATTTGGCAGAAATACTCTTCAAGGGTCATAAAACAAAGATATAAAGAATGCCCCTTCTTAATGGGGATGCAACCCCCTTTTCAGGGGGGAAACCCCCTTCGGAGGGTAGCTTTCCGCATATTTATCGATTTTTCTCCAAAACGGTGCGCCGTAAGGATAAAAGGTTTACGGACAACAAAAATAAAGAATAAAATGCTGCACAAGTTCATCTATATGTCTTTTTGCTTTAAATATTATAATTTCGACGCAAGTGAGCCCGGAAGTCGAGGACGCATTTTCGCCGAAATGTAAAAAAAAAATAAATAAATAAATAAATAAATAAATAAATAAATAAATAAATAAAAATAAAAAAAACCAATTGCACTCATATGTTTCGTTCAATAACTCTTAAACTTCTCATTTCTCGTTAAAATAGAATACAGATGAGATTTTAAGGTGAAGATTCCTCTTTCATTTGGTATCTTTGTTTTCATATATATTATTCTTTCAGTGAAGCCTCTTTCATGAGTGATGCCTCCTATACTCTTAATATATTTTTCATCAATATTTGATCTATTGTCATTTCTGACCATACACCACACCAATACTTTTCTGAACGTCGAATGGCAAAGTACCCATCTGCCGTAAATTTTTTTAACTCACTGTGTGGCAAGTTGCAAGGAAGAGAATCCATATCTTGGAGACAGAGCTGGCAAGATTTGGCATATTGTACACGCCCAGTGGCATATAAATTGCGCAACATAGCTCTTATGCAGTCTAAATGAAGCTTCCGGTTTCCCATGCGCTCTGCCTCAATGAAATCCAATGCAACAGTCACAAGATCAAAATATTGTAGCCACAACTGAGCTGTTTTACCTTTTTCCAAAATATTGGACATGTGTTCATTCAAGTTTAGTTGGATTCTTTTGAAAACATCCTCACTTTCAACTGCACTGAACGATGGAAGATGGACCTTGAATGACGAAAGAACTTGTTCTACATGCTGTTTGTCACTGTCATCAATAGCAACTTCTTGAAGAATGACTTTTGCTACTGCACAGTATGTCAGCACATGAGCTCTAATAGCCCGAGCATATGCAAGTCCTGACAGCAGGTGGGGCACTGCTGAAGAACCATACACAGTTGACCACAGTTCTGAAATCCAACTGCCTTCCATTATGTATCCAATGGACCCGAGATAAGACATAAGGAGATGAAATCCTCCTAGCCTTGTAATTACATTGCTAAGTTCACCCTCTGGACTTGAAGACCTATATCCTTGGCATTGATGTAGAGTGGCTGGTCAAAAGTGACAAAGCACGTCACTTACTTCGATTTTTTGTTTCGTTGCTAAGTAACCAATTGGTTCTTAGCCACGTAAAATAAGTCTAATCCTTCGGGCCAGCCCTTGGAGAGCTGTTAATCAGCTCAGTGGTCTGGTAAAACTAAGGTATACTTAACTTTTCCTCGGCAGCATAGATTAAAGCACTTAGCACTGTACTGTACTCAGTTGGCGGTAGTCTAATGAAAGGCAGTGCAAGAATTTTTGACTTATGAGAAGAATGAGTGTGTTACAGCCTCCATGAAACCTTCCCATGAGGGAAAGGGCTGGGTTTGGAGAAGTTTATCATACAGCCATAAAACATCCTTTGGTGCTGCATTCAAACCTTTTTCTTTTCTTCCATACTCTTTTATTTGAATTTGCCCAGCTGCTGCGATCTTGTTTGAGGATGGAATGCTTTGCAATTTATTGATTTCTTGAGTTTGCACAGTTATTGATAAGAGTTATGCACTTTATTCCAATCCATTTAATGAAAAGTTCCTTTGACAGTTAAGGTTTTAATATTAAAGTCAGCATTATCAAAAACATATTGACAAAATGAATCTCCTTCTACATCAGGTTTCCGAGAATTTGTAGATGGCTCAATAGTGCGACATCATGATATGCCGAACCAAATCCCAAGTGTGATAAAGTGTTGACGATGGTTTTGGAGCCAAGTTTCCGAAATAAATACACAGCCAAATCAAGCAATATACAAGACAAAACTCATCTTGGACGCGTTGCGGCAATTATTGCATAGGCAATTGCTGTACATTTCTTTGTTAGTTTTTCCTTTTCACTATTTCTATCCTTTTGAATAACTAGGTCTAAATATACACGTAATGTTTCAGGAACTACATCTTCAACATTTTTCATTAAGTCCGTAACACCTGGATAATCTGTGGTATTGTAAGAACTTGTTCTTAATTCCTCGCGAACTATTGTTGCTGCAGTTTTTCCAATTCTTAATCTTTCATCTTCTACACTCTTTTCTCTCTCTGTATACCAAGCAGTGATCAATTTTAGTCCAGAGCCACGGAAACAAACTACTGTTGGTCTTTTCTTCATTTGAATAAACATTACTTGGTCGCCATATGCGTTCATTAACCTAGTGTTCAATGATTTCTCTGTTACTGACGACCTTTCTAGCATATTTTCTTCAAGATTTCTCCTTAAATCATGTAAAGTGAATTGACATTCATCAGAATCATCAACGTATGTAAATAGACAGTTTTTCAAAAGCGCTGTTACTATGTATTCACCCTTTGGACGGCCTCTTTTCAAAGATGACGATGTCGTGCGCAAAAACTCTGCGTAGCACACTTCTTTTCTTTGATTAGCAAAGTCTGAAATTTCCTTTTTTAAATGCAGAACTCGAACTTCCCAAATTGTTTTGCGTATGTGCACATTCGTTTTCTTTTCTGAAGCAATATCACATACATCTCCGCAGAACAAGCAGTTACTTTTGAAATTAAATTTTTCCTCTGATCTCAAGGACTCATGTGTTTCTGGTGAATTTTCACATTTCTCTCTTACATCTCTGGCTATATTCTTCTTTTATATATTCACGCCTACATATCTTGTGCACTTCAATTGCGTCAACATTCTGTAGCATTTCTAAATTGCAGTCTTTTCGGATTTCACTAACATGTCTCAAATTATGGATGCCTTGTTGCACTTGTACAATTTCACCTTCACTTAATGTCATATGGCATCAAAAACACATTTCATCTCTTGACGCCATGGCAAATTTTTTACTTATTCACTTATGAAAATCATCCCATTCATCTCTAAAAGAAATAAACATGACAATCATGCGTCGAAAATATAATATTTAGAGCCAAAGGACATAGATATGAACTTGTGCAGAATTTAATTCTGTATTTTTCTTTTCCCTATACCTTTTATCCGTGCGGCGCACCGTTTTGGAGAAAAATCGGTAAATATGCGGAAAGCTACCCTCCGAAGAAAGGTCCCCCCTCTCCTAAAATGGGGTTGCACCCCCATACGGAGGGGAACTCCTGTTTTGTGGCCCTTGAGGAGTATTTCTGCCAAATATAAAAAACTTATTAATTTTTCCCCTAAAAATATTAATTTGACTGGACTATCTTTTCGGTTGCTTGAAGGAGCACTCACCTTTTGCTCAATGTAATCTTCTATACTATATACCACAGTTACTTCTAAATTGAGCCAGTTTTGTGAAAGCTGGCAAAGATTAATACCACTACTCTCTTTAAGAAAAGACACAACTGTGACGAGAAATTCATATTTATTTTTATCTGAACGATATCTCACACTTCTTAATGTACGTATTGATTCGAATAATTACTCTCATTTAACTTAATGGCCTGAGAAATTCTTTTATTTTATTTTCATAATTTGTAGTCATTTTCATCACATTCATATTCACTTTTCAGTTTTATTAGTTCTCTCCCGGACATGACATTTTATAATTTTTTTCTTAACTAGGGCCATCTCCTTACGCTGTTGAAAACGATATTTATAATTCTTCTTTTCAGAAATTTCAATGGCGTTGCCCGATGCTACAATAACTTCATATTCGCAATCCCATTAGGCTACTCAAGGACACAATTGTTTCTTAATTACGTACTGAGAAAACCTATTGTCTTTACCTTACTTTCAATAGTAAAAAATCTAATTCTTTGACGAAGAGTTAAAAACATCAGCGTCTACTCTGAAATCATAAATCATTTCGCAATTGATTCATCTATCATCAATACCAACACTCCTGATCTCCTTACCCTGCCCCTTCTTAATCCTTCACCTCCTTCATTCTTCCAAACACTGTCCTGTTGCTTCAAATTCTATTATTGGTTTGCAGACTTTTTCTCAACACACTCTGAATCAAACTCTTTATTTTGAACCACAAGTTTGAAATCCAATGAACATGATCCATCAATGTTTCACTAATGACTGATCGTCTCTGAGGGGCTTTAAGGAATTTGTCATCATCTCTCTTGACATTCTCTCTGCAAACGCTTCCCTAGCTTTTTTTTTACCAGCAATTTAAATCTCTTGTACTTGAAGGCAAAATATGTCCCTCTTCTAATTAAAGTGGCAAAATTCAAGGTTATATTCTTTTACCTACTTTTAATCTCTTCTCCATGAGTTAATTTCTCTGGTCTGTGCTTGCCACTTGTGCACTTTTCGATGGGTAAGCCTTCCATGCGTGTGCTTCCTTTAAATCCTTGTCCTCCAGTCTTCCTTCACTAATAACACTCAGTCCTAAACTGTTCTTCTTCATCTGTTAACTTTAATTTTGAGCACATTTCTGAATGAGCTTCCCATGACTTGGTCAAATTCAGTGCACCAAGGACAGATTCTTCTCACTTCCATCTCCCCTCCAACCCTATTCCTCTGGTAAATTTACTGAAAAATTTGATTCCTTTCACTTTGATCAACAGTCTTATGATAATTCCAAAATTTACTTCTAAAACATTTGGTGCTTCACCATCCATTTTCAAAGCTTTATATTGCTTTATCTGTCACAGTGTGGAATGCTGCATACGTATTTGAGCTATTTATTTTTTTTTTATTTTCTTTCTTACCAGGAATGAATCAAAGGTAATTCACTGTGTCAATGATTATGTCCTCTTTTCCCTTGCTACAAAGTGGGCAGACATGCAGACATTATTTCAGCCGGTATTCCAGGAAGTTTAAGAGGAAAGTGCCTCTTCTTTCCTGGTCGCCTTTGCCACCTTTTAGGCCGACACCTCCCATTTCCATTCAGTAGAATTCACTTGTCTTTGAGCTATATATCTAAATTCCATCCCGTTATGTGTTTCCCCTTGTTAGCTTGCTGATGCAACAACCACTTACTGATTTGGAGAGTCTCCTTAATTACTCAGTGGCAGGCCTGTAGCACAATCACTACTTGATTTGAATGACCTTTAAGCGTTCCAGTGAAAAGAGCTTTTGAACATCTAAGCAGAATCATTTTCTTGCTCTGAGGCATCGCTATGTCTAATGATGCAATCACTCCTCAACTTGGGCAAAAATGAACAGTTACTGTCAAGTGAAACCGCTGTCTCAATAAGAGGCAGTTCATTACTGCTGTTCTGTAAATAGCACAATAGCAAAATCGCTTCTAAATTTAGGCAGGCACCACTAATTAATATGCAACTTTTTGATATGAAGCATCACTATTAGAGCTACCCAGTACCGAAATCACCTCCCAACGTGCATTTCTTCTGTGAGGTGCCGGAAGTCTTCCTTAAGTTGTTTAACGTCAGTTAACGCCATATCTTCTCGATCTACGCGATCTAGTTGATTGATATTGTAATTACATTTTTTCTTAATGTCTTCAACCGTCACACACATCATAAACATGATAAAACAGCATTCGCAAAGCAACAACATTTCGAGCTATGCAGTTCAACAGAAACAAACAATTACTCTGTTACTGCCATAGCATACATCTTTTTTATTTTCTACAATCGGAGAAATATTCTGTTGAAAAAATAAAGATACCTTTATGGGTAAACAAAATTCAGTATACTTTAATTCACACCAAAATTCAATATAATTCAGTTCATACCTACTACTGCATACGAACGTGACACATCCAAGCACAAGTATTTAAATGACGAAAACTGTTATTAGTATTTATTTTAAATGTACCCCTTTTCGCTTGTCCGCTCCATGTATGAGAGGAAATAAAACAATTTCAAAAGAGATTGGGGGATGCAGTTTCAATCAGTGAATTAACATGGCAATAATACACCAAAAGTAGAAATGTCTGATTAACGATCTCTCTCTCTCTCTCTCTCTCTCTCTCTCTCTCTCTCTCTCTCTCTCTCTCTCTCTCTCTCTCTCTCTCTCTCTCTCCAGTAAAATACCTCTTCAAAAGTTATTTGGAATGAACGAGGATATAGCAGATTTATTATATACTCCTATCTCCTAAGGATTTAGATTATAAACATATGAAAGAAAAATCTCAACTCCAAGTGAAGAAAATATTAACTCTTGATATTTAATAACTGATAAACGACATAAGAAACATTCATACAATACATAATACAATACATAATTTAAAATATGATTTCTTGACATTTGTGCACCTGAAGGTATATATAAGGTTGACTACTAAGATAAAAATATAGATATATATATATATATATATATATATATATATATATATATATATATATATATATATATATATATATATATATATATATATATAATTATATATTATATATATATATACATATATATACATATATATAAATATTTATATACATACATATAAATGCATGCGCACGCATGTTAGTGTATATGTGTGCTAATATGCACGCCCATATTGGAAATATATGTAGTAATGCCCCAGCTTCACCTTGAGAATTTTTACCATTGCCAGTTATATCTAGCGGTGCCGGTTTATAACCTTTCTCGCATTAATCTTGACTTGACGATGAAAGAGTAAAAATACATGGGAGTCACTCATTTTGCCACCCTCCTACATGTTTAAAGAACTGTTTATTTATTTATTTATTTTTATTCTAAAATGGTTGGGAACACAAAACATTTCGGCAGCCACATAATCCTGCAAAATTGTACTACCATACGAGAGAAATAACATTTTGCATTGCAAAAAATATGACTTTTTCCGTGCTGTAACTAGCGGAAGTAACACTTTGGAAAGAGTATTGTATGGGAAGGAACAATTTGGCAACAGAATACTGTATGGGAAGGAACGATTTGGCAACAGAATACTGTATGGGAAGGAACACTTTGATAAATTCATATAAGCAATATGATTATGATGAAATGCGTGGTGGGTGATTCAACCCCCATTATGTATAAATATATTCGTACACTGTGGTGCCATGCGTGGGAGGCCACGCAAAGGACTTGGAGCCCATTTCAAGGCAGATGTCCACAGCTTGTTAGCTAGTCGCAAGTGTTACGAAATTTTGTCTATCTATCAAGCTACAAGGTGGCACATTTAAAAAAAGAATATTGAAGCACAGATAAATTCTTTTTGGGCCTTTTTCCCAATTTAAATTTGGATCACATTTCTCTTAAATGATGACGAATATCAATGCGACCTGGGCAAATAATTCAAACTAAAATGATGGAACAAATTTGTGTTTACAAATTTTGTTCCATCATTCTACTGTGAAGAGGTTTCTATTTAAGTTCATGATTTTTTCGTTTGAATATAAGACTCTGTGCACATTATGAATAATAATAATAATAATAATAATAATAATAATAATAATAATAATAATAATAATAATAATAATAATAATAATAATAATAATAATAATAATAATAATAATAACACCCTAACGTTTCATGTAAAGGCACTTACACACGATCACCCGAGGAATGAAGCTAATGGAAAGAGAAACCCACAAGATTCCTGTGTATAACTTGTTTACTTGTAAATATTTACATGTTACTTTTAACACGTAAATATTGCTGGGCCTTGAACCAGCCTGACTACCTCATCTCTTGAAAAAAGGTCACAGTTAGGACCTGAAAGTACTCGAGTTTAAAAGTAACATGTAAATATTTACAAGTAAACAAGTTATACACAGGAATCTTGTGGGTTTCTCTTTCCATCTTCAGAAGAAAACTGAAAGCTTTTGTTTGGTTCATAATGAAGCTAATGCTACTGTTATACAAGTAGTTTATACAAGCTGTAAGCATCACAACACTGATACTGGTGCACTTTCTGAATACTGACTTGCTGTCACGAAGTTTCTTGCCTCAAGGCTTAAGCTTGCCGTCTAGAAGAGCATCTAATGCTCAAGCTTCTGTAAGGTTGTATTGTTGATGTTGTTATTGATGCGGTGTTGGGTGCTTTTGGGATGGGTCCTGGTGTGATCACTGGAGGCTCTGATATAACTTCTGGCAGGGTGGTTTGGAAGGTGGCGAGCTCTTTGTTTTAATTATTAAAGATGGTACTCTCCTGAAGCTGATTAGACTGACTCTTGAGATGGGTGGTAGTCATTTAAGACATTCCTCGGCTGGGCATTTATACATGTAGATGATGTGCTGTCTACAGGAAGTGTCTGCTGGGAGTGAATATTTCTTCAATCAGACATTCCTATCAAACGCTGGTCAACCACTAAATCACACATTACCATCAACGCACTTTGCATCTAAACATCACGTGTTCCAGTGAGTTTGCCGGATATGTAGGTACAAAAAAAGTGTGTATATGACGGTTCTCGCTCTCAAGGGCTTATTATGTTTCTCACCAGCACATTTCCTGAAAAATTCACTGGGTCTCTGTTGACCTTAGCTGAAAATTGGGTACTGGTAGCTAGTCGATTGGTTGCGTGCAGCAAGGGAGGATAAGGGTAAAAGGTTTCCCGCCTAATTCGGAAATAATTCTTGTTCTTGTATACAAATGAACAAAGTATCCGAAGTTTTGTGATATTCTAGAATTCGAAGTCAACAACATTTAATAAAGCTTCATAATGCTTTCTGTTACAGACTACAATAGCACATTCATAGTTGAGTCCTTATTTTTTTAGTTTCCTATTAACAAGAATGAATCAAAGATAATTCATTGTGTCTAAGACTACGTCCTTACTACACTCTGAATCTTCTTTTATACAGCAAGGTGAGCTCACTGTCGCTGCTACAAAAGTCATTTTACCTAGTGGTCTGTAGAGTGTAAGAGGAGAGTCCTTCCTCTCTTTGAGTGACCTTTAACACCTTTTGGACTTACACTTCCCATATCCATTCTGTAGATTTCAGTAACTGGTTGATTTACTCGGTTCTGTGATTTTGCCCCTCTACTGCCAAGTTGTGGATCCTCTTCCCACATTTACATTTTCCATCCTGTGAGAAGTGGTTTTACTGCTTGCTTTGGTTAAGCCCCGTTCTCCCACCCTTAATTTTTTGTGTCTTTGTTAGTCCTTTACTGCCCATCCACTCCAACTCTGTATAAGAAAAATTACAGAGAATATAAAATCACTGAGAGAGAGAGAGAGAGAGAGAGAGAGAGAGAGAGAGAGAGAGAGAGAGAGAGAGAGAACAATGGCTCACAAAAAACCAGTGAGTGAGAGAGAGAGAACAATGGCTCACAAAAAACCAGTGAGAGAGAGAGAGAGAGAGAGAGAGAGAGAGAGAGAGAGAGAGAGAGAGAGAGAGAGAGAGAGAGAGAGAGAACTGTAGCTCTTTTGAGTGCAAAACTCTTCAGATAAGCATATTTAATGGTGCAACGCTTTTCATTAGGTAAGAAAAAAAGTCCTATTGGAAGTTGCGCAAACAAAACTGGGCAAATTTCAAAGCTGAATATAATGGAAAGGATATACACTTGACTGAAAAATCTACATAAAAGTGTTGCTTCAAATTATTTATAGTCACTGGAAATGGCTGACGTTTGGAAAGGAAAATACAAAAACACGATCTATAGCTTGTTAGCTCATGTGTTCACATAGAAAACACAGAAGCATTGAGTGTTGGGGTTATGAAATAGATGTAGGCTACAGTGTAGGAAAAAGGAATAGTGTTTGAAACGCTGCTGATGGGACTCAAGTGAAAGTCATATGATACAAAAGGGCGAAATCAGTAGTTAGTTAAGGAGGGCGCAGTTAAAATGAAAGGAAATCTGGACCAGGTCTTGGGAGATAACACAGCTCTAGACGGAAGTCGATGCTGAGAAGAACGTTTAGGAGCAAAGAGACCTCGAAAGATGCAAAGGAGAGATGCTATCCGATTCTAACAGATGATAACACCACACGGTTTTTAGATGCGATGAAATTAAACGATGAGATAAGACGAAGCCACAGCGTCACAAATAAACCTCAATGATGAATCCTGACATAACCTCAACAATATACTGTGGTTGAGAATCGAAACATGACCTAAACACCGAGATCAAATGTTCAAAGACATCGTCACATTTACAGGATTCAGTATATCTTGGGGGAATTCAAAAATATTTTCATGGTACTTCCTTCCAGCAGGAGTATAAATATCAGAGCCATTTCACACTTCCTTCTAGCAGGAGCTTAAATATCGGAGACATTTCAAAGTGGCCATTATCACGTTCTCATTCCTAATAACGTCTGCTAATTCCAAAGGGACGTAACAAATACTGCAGTGGTCCTTTAGATCAAACTTCCCAAATGCCCATAATAAGAAAATATTCTAAAATTACACTTTTTGATCTTAAGCTGTTTCCTTGAAAATGATTTTTCATAAATCATAAAATTATAAGCCTTGCAAAATATTTTACTAGACTTTTTACAAAGGCAAGACAAATAAATTAAATAATATTTTTGTTAATGCATATAAGTAAAGATTAGTTAAATAATCGGATTTTCCATAAAAATTTCCTTAAAATATGATAAAACAGCGAAATTAGCAACACAAATTTATGTAGCTACAGCTCACAACGGCGCATTAAAAACAAAACATGAAACGTTATAAATTGGTATAAAAAACGAGAGAGAGAGAGAGAGAGAGAGAGAGAGAGAGAGAGAGAGAGAGAGAGAGAGAGAGAGAGAAATTCAACGAATTTCTCTAATTTAACAAGTTCCGTTCTTAGTTCATCAAGTAAATACGTAGGCAATTCAAGATGATACGATAAAACACATCTCGGATGAATGTAGGAGTCTTTCACTGAGCTCCAGTTCACTTTCCTCCTCGGATTTATTGTGCAGCAGATTTTCATAGCAGGAGGGCTTAATTCACGCCCAAATTACAACGAAAGCTAAGAAAAATCTTTGGTTACACTGAAGTCTCTCGAAAAGCAAACATAAAAATTAAAATATTTCTTGAGAGAGAGAGATTTTAATTATTTCTATATATATATATATATATATATATATATATATATATATATAGATAGAGAGAGAGAGAGAGAGAGAGAGAGAGAGAGAGAGAGAGAGAGAGAGAGAGAGAGACTGAACGTGCGACCGTTACTAATCCCTCAGATGTAAACGTAATTCTACAGAAACAAAACTTACATTCCCAAATAACTTGGCACTTTTCCTCCATTACTAGAGAATAAAAACATTAGTTTGCAGGATTGTTACTTAGAATACATAAGATGTACGTATGAATATTAACGTAACCAATTATTCTAACAAATCACTAATAAAATAAAAACGACAGCATGTAACTTCATATACTGCATATTCATTTACCTGTGTGGAGAAATTTTAATCAACATATTCTTGAAATATTACTTTTAAAAATGACATTAATAACGAAAGACTCCAATATTCCAAGTACAGGTCTAAACTGGTTTGAAAAAGGATGGAACCTGAAGCTATTTCCATTAAAACAACGGCATATATAGTAGGTATTTCTTGCCCCGTCAAAGCTTAATCTACAAAATAAATGGGTAATTTATAACCGACACAATTCCACGAACCTTAAGCTCAGCATCAAGAATCAGAGTAACTTATTCGCAGTCAATGTAAAAACAATGATAAAAACTACCATTCTCGTTGAGAGATGATAGGTGAAATAAAATGTAGGTGAAAATTCGCATTCGTAGTTTTCGTATGATAAAATATTCTGATAAATCTCACTATATACAATGGAAAATATGCAGGAAAGTGAACGAGTCAACAGTTAAGAACAAGAACAGAGTGCCCTTAAGGAATAAAAAGGGCTAAAGTGCTGACACAGAATGAAACAATAAGGGGAAAAATATTAATAAACTATTAACTGAATAATACTCTAGAGACGTCATATGTTATTTTTACAACGTTGACAGTAAATACGAAAAATGTCAACACTGGTAATAGCGCGTAAAAGTCATGTATCACATATCCGAACACACTTTTCCCAGTCTCTTCTAATATCACACTGCCTCTAAAATATGAAAACACCATCGTACCCAGGAGAATTTTCTGTGCGGAAACGAATGTTGTTTCATTCTCCACTGGATTCCTAATACTGTCAAAATCGATAAAAAAAAAGCTGGATAATTGGGTTAAAAATGTTACAATCATTGCTTAATCAAATGATGTTAAAAAATGGTTCATGTGAGAACGCCGCAGCATATTTTATCTTCTATGCTTGTTCAGAGATCAGTGTGGTTGAGGAGGGGAGAGGAGGGGGAAAGTGAAGGGGGTGGAGGGAAAAGAGTGGGGATGAGGTGAGCGTTATGAAGTAATACACAATATCCGCCTTGTGACGAGAATCTCTAGCTCCGTAATATTTCTGACGGGAACAAAGGTCTTCGTCTTTTCCTCGCTTGTAAGACCGTTGCATTAATTTTCACCTCCCCTACTTTCTAGCACTATGGAGACCTTAAGTGAACAAGGCAGGGTGACTATCGAAAACAATGATAAATCAAAATGTAAGCATCAGTTAACGCATTCTCTTTATGAATCTTAACAGCCGGATCCTATGGATTGCAACGGTTGATAGTTAAGAAGTCAAGTCAAGCCGTCAATGCTTCTTATCAAAGATTGATTATTACCTGTTTTATCTCTCCATTCCTACTGAAGAAGGAACTGGAAGATAAAGTAACAGCATTATTTGCCCTACGAACTGAATAATAATAGCTGCAAACCAGTAACAGTAATTTATTCACAAACTCCTTTTGGAAAATGTTTAAATTCTTGCCTTATAAGACTTGTCATCAGTCACTGAGCAAAACTGCTGATTGTAAATACATATTGAAACATTGATGCCAGTGTTCCAATACTGTCAGTTTTAGACATTACTTTCTATTATTTTTTCTAGGTTACAGCCGAGTAATGTGTGTAATATGCAAAAATGTCTGAGGTATAGTAAATGCAACATTAAAGAATTTCCCTGTGAAACTTTCACTTACAATGCATCATTCGGACGGTTGATGTTCTAACCCTTAAGTCAAGGGAACAATTATATTTTACAAAAGCACTGAAGGAACAATTATATTTTACAAAAACAATTTTTTTAACATGTACAATGCAAAACCCACTGGAACCATCCCTAGCATTCTCGTCAATGTTATGCATTTTTTTTTCCGTAACTGATGCAGTGGCAACTGTAAGAAAGCTGTATTTTTTTTTACAGTACTTTATGTATATCACATTGTCAGAACCAAATATCTGTACTGCATTGTTAGAGACGAGTAATGTATTCAAAAGAACCAGTAGCAGTTTTCAACGTGAATCCTTTGTTTGGAAAATTAATATCTTTTATTATTAAACCCCTTCAGTTTTACTTTTTACACGTTTATTTAAAAAAAATAAAATGCCGGTTTTACTTTACTATTTATTCATTGGTATTAAAACTTTCCGTAAATAAATATACCAAGAACAAACATACTCTGTGGCGTATGGAATCACAAATATATCTGCGAATATGCAGCATGAGAAATGCTTATATTTTAAGCATGGTTCTTTGGTGCATCGTATTTTACCTCTCATTGTCTGATGCACTATGAAAAGTCTTTTGCACAATTTACAATTTAATTAGGAAGTTCCAAATAATTTTTAATTTTCTAGATTATTTATTTTCAAGGCAAATTCAATGTATTTAATATGTTATTTTAGGAGGCCGACATATTATGACCTTTGCATGCATTATACATCTATGTGAATAATGAGTACGTTTGGTGAATGTTAATAACTTCCAAATAACTGCCTGAGTTGTACAAGCTTTACTTGTGACTCTTTCGTGCAAGTAGTCTACTATCACTTTACAATTTCCAAAAATAATGAGGATGCCCTCATAAATACCCAGAAAAATGCAGGGTGCTCGCCATCTTAAGAGTGCCACAATTGCGATCTAGCTGAAGTGAATCCATTACAGATCTTGAGAAGATAATTCATAATCAGTGTTCAAATATTATGTACGTAGGAGAAAATGCAGTTCAACTATGCGATTTTCAGATCATATTTTTATAAATTTATTTCAAACTCACAATCATAATAATAGTTCACAGACGACTTAAACAAAGTAGCCTACCTGTGCCAAAACAAAGCATATCTGGTACGTGATGAAAGGTCACAAGCTCACCAAACAACACTCACTTAATGTGAATAGGCATTAAATACACATATAATTAGTCTTAATGACTCGTCAAAACTAAACCCGACAACAAATGAAATTACTCCTAACAAAACAATGTTTGCATTGTTTAAAGACGACCAGCGTCTCTGGTGAATGGAAATAATTTCCTTTCCGGCTGTCTTCGAAAGACTTGAGAAAATAATATTTGAAAAATAAATCATATCCTAAGAGTAATTCAATACCACTCAAATACTGAGAAATTCCACTTTGGAGGCTGGTAAAAGCTGATTACCGGAAAGACTTAACATTTATATTGGAGAAGATAAAACTGTTTGACAAACTTAACAGCATATAAGCACCTTATGTAATGTGTATTCACTGAGCCGTGTGCAGTCCTTAATGACTTTAAGCCGATATTTCAACAATTCTACGGATTTCCCAAGCACACCAAAATTTTCAAATCAATTAAGTACCGAACACCCATAGCGTTACAAGTGTTGAAGAGGATTTTTTTTTCCTGCTAAACTCGTCGTGAACATGAAGTTAAAAGTAGGGGAGATTTGGCAGATTGTATGGGTGCATGAAGTTACCAGTAATAATAGAACAGAAATACAGTAACTAGTTTCCTTCTCACAAGGACGGAATGCATAAGACATTGTAGATGAAAGGCCACCCTACAGGCTACCTCTTACACAACAGCCATACTTTTGTGATATGGGGTTTTTGCCTTTCTGTGATGACTACTTGGTTCCACGCCCATAGCGAATAACTGAGTGCATATCAGACTAAGAAACTTAGGCATGTTTCGCCTCCGAATACCATCATGAAAATAGCAACACATTTTCTTTCCGTGGTTCTCGGAGAGCAAGAGTGGCATTGCCAAGTTTTAAGAAGCGGCTGGTCTCGTTAACGAAATACAATTTTTATTAATTCAGGGCTAATAATGACGTATCTATCATAAAGTTATATTATTCAAATGAGCAGTGACAATTAATGGTATATAACAACCACAAATGTTGAGCGAAAGCTTTTTTCAAAAATCGTTTTCTTTTTTCTTAGTACAAAGTAAAGCTGCCAATAGTCACTACCATTCCCGTTCCGGTACTCGGAGAAGAAACGTCTGCCCAAGGCGAAAGAGCTCGTTCTTGGCGAAGTAGAAAAAATAATCCAGCAGAAGTTCCCAGCCTCAAAGTCTGAATTGGAGAGACTGATTAATTTATCGAGTTAATCGAACCGACATTATTATGGAAAGACCGTCCGACGCGGCCTAAAGGAAAGAAGGGGGGAGGGGGGGATTGTAAGGGATACGCAATTTCATGTGAGTGAACCTTGGGTGAACCTCAGTCCCTTCGATTCTGCTTTTCCTCCTGATATATATCATATAGCCCTTCTCATGGAATCGGTACACGAAAAGTCCCCATCATAAAGGGAGTCATTAGGATCCCTTTCACGGAGCTCGGTGGAAGCCTTTCAGAGAGAGAGAGAGAGAGAGAGAGAGAGAGAGAGAGAGAGAGAGAGAGAGAGAGAGAGAGAATGTGAAGATGAGGAGGTGAAGGAGGATAAATTTAATCTATAAGCGGCGCTTAATTACTACTTAATTAGCTGAAAGCTGAAATGACTAGTCATCGATGATTTCCATCACGAAGGATTTGAGAATTAATTAATTCAAATTCCTGTAAATGAAATCATAAGAACGTCAAATGCGTCACAACGTATAAAAGATTTAGTTAACACGAATATGAACATCACAAAACATTTAGTTAATGCGAATATGAATCGAGCGATTTATTTTATTCACTGATATTCTTTGTGGACTTTTTTTCCTTATAATCTGTAAATTTTGTACTTTCCGGTGTCGACATAATTTTGTATGTCAACCTACCAAACCACAAAAGGGAAATTAAGAGAGGCGGAGATGGCTTGGCCATGTCCTTCGCACAACCCATGTGGAAGAATTACAGTTTCTCACAAACAGCACTGTAACTTGAGTATAAAAGAGATCTAACCAATGATTCACATCAATTCATCTATTTGAAGGAAATTCTAATACCCTCAGTAACACTTACTCTGACTGACATATCAATTAAAGTGCTGTTTCTATTACCAACATAATTAGGAAGCCATCTTTGAACATCATACCGAAATACACAGAAGACCTCCAGTATTTTCACCATTTATCAAAGTCCAAAGCCGCCATATAAAAACTATGCTTTATTATCCAAAATTTCTGTGCAAGGTAACACCGCATTCACTGGACACCGACAGCTACTTGATGCGGCAAACCATGGGACACGAGGAACGAGAAACAATTCTCTCATTAGAGAGAATTCAAACACTATGATCTCTGGCACCAAATGGAGCACTGAACAATCTCGTTAGCTTACGCTCATGCTATTACTATATCGTTATTATTATTATTCAAGAACGCTGACATTGCTGCTATACTAATACTTTTGCTACCTTTACAGTTTTAACTGTCAATATTTACTCGTTACAATGATCATCATCTTGATAACTCGGTAGTTTTTATTTTCAGTTCCTGAATCACTTGTTCAGAATGGCAAAAACATTTGCAATTCGTAACCTCGTTGATCATTTCTACAGTAAGTAATTTATGGTAAAAATATCCGATTCTCTAAATGAATTAAAGCTCAAAAAATATTAAGCATTAACAACGAAACTGTAGTTACCAAGATTAAATCGGAAACACTACATTATTTAATTTCCATATTTCAACCTTTGACTTTCGAAACATTATAGATTTAAATATCGTAAGTTCCAGAGTTCAAATATTGGCACACTTTTTACAATTTTAGTTATTAGGAATAACGAACATATTTACCTCATTGAAAAAATGAACATTCCTCTTATCATAAATCAAAAATCAGTCGATTTGTTTTTTAAATCTTAATCGACCAGCCATTGATAATTAAAAGAAAATTAAATTGATTTCTAAAATACAAAATATAAGGCATTAGTATTTAGATTTTTCAAGTGTAAAATCCATCTCAGGAGAACATGCACTGAATGATATCATTATTGCCCTTTTTAGAAAAATATTTCAACTGAGCTTTCTTTTGAATCAGCTCATCTTTTCATCTTTGGTGTTTTTTATTCAATTTCTTTTCAAACTTTTTCTGTCATTTCGTTCCTTTCAGTTCCTAAAGTCACTGTCTTCACTCCAGAATTCTGTGTGGGTTCATTCCGCTCTCCAAGGTTTTCGTGGACTTCTCCATCAAGAACTTTTTTAATTCCATTGTTGTCCCAAATCTAGATCATATGATGCTTTCGGACATCTCCTGTGATCGATCTGTTAGTACACACCCATAAAATCAGAATCTTGAAAAACTCATTCAAAGGTGAAATTTTTGCTTATTAGAAAACAGCATCACCAGGAATGTCATAGATTCATAGTTGATCCTGATTCTGTCAATCACGAATCACATCTTATCATTTTACTATAAACACTAAATCTGGAATGTGAGCACATCTCATTTTTTTTTATATAAATAAATAGACTTGTTATTTTTATCAAATAACGTGGAGCAAATCACATTTTTTTTTTATATATATTTTCCATACCAAGAAACCATGAGTTATTAATTTTAATGGTATAGAATTAAACCATAGGGAAAACTATGCAAGAACTGAAAAATATTCTTTCATGAATATAATATTATAGCAAAAAGCACAAAGATAACAAAATTTACAGTCAAAATCAGACTTTGTCTCATTTCAAACTCATTTTGTTTTGAGGAACCAGTGTCAAATACAGTGTATGTATAGTCATCTAATTGGTAAAATATATTTACAATGACTGTAGCCAAGCCCCGGTCTCCCCTATAAGCTTACCTTTGTACGTAATATCAGTCGATTTGTTTTTTTAAATCTTAATCGACCAGCCCATTGTTAAATTGGCCCTTTTTAGTTTTTCACTAAATTCCAACTCAGGAGAACATGCACTAGATATCATTATTCCTAAATATTTCACAGATTCAGCTTCATTATTCCCTTCTCAAACTTCTGTCATTTCGTTCCTTTGTGCCTACCTGTCCTCTATTCTGTTAACAAATGATGCTTTCTATCCAGTAAGCTTTTTAATGTTTTGATTTTACCATTTTCATTTATGTCTGTCAAGTCTTATCTTTACTACAAAACCCTTTTTTTTTTTATCTCCAATCACTTTTTTTATATATATTATCCATGAGAATTCCACACAGTAAAGGTGATATAACATTACCTTGCAGTACCTTTCAAACTCATTTGAAGGATAGTGTCAAATAACTTTATATATCTAACGGAAATATTACAATGACGCAATGCCTTCCATAATATTGGCGTGTGGACGCTGCCAAATGCCTTCTAGTTAACAAAGAAATGAGATTTTACCATTTTCATTACTGCTGCACAAATTGTTTTAATACAAATATTTGATCTATACACCTCGTGCTACCTTACGCAATGAGCTACACACCTTTCTAAAATAAAGAATCGCGGAAGCAAATTTTAATATTTTCAAGAATAATATTAAAAACAAAAAATAATGACGTCATTCATATAAAACATTACAAATATTACAACTACAGGCACACTGCTCTAAGAACAAAGTGACCACTTGAAATGTCTTTCATGCCGCATAAATCTAAATACGTCAAGTTTATTCGTCACACCAAAAGAAAAAAGTCACCCCACCACATGAAGACCAAATTTTCAATAAGCCTGCCAAGACAATACATTAGAGCCGAATACAATCTTAAAACACTGATGAGCAGAGGGCAGTCTCTGAACGAGAAATACTTTAATGCATCAAAAATACTTTTTTCCATTCGCAACATTCCAGCAGTTTGTCGGGTCACGGAGCTTCCTTGTTGCATTCACTTCTCTCATGTTAGATCAGGATCCGAGAAACACTACTTAACCGGTTGAGCTGTGCCATAAACTTCGGATCATGGCCTTACAAGAGCACCGATTCTCTTTCTTTGAACATATGTGGAAGCACAATACACCGTTATGCTCTTTTGGGCTCGTTTTCAAAAGGTCGGCTGGGAAATGATGAGAGTAGTGAGGTTTGCAAATCACCAGCCAAAGTAAAAAGACAGTGTTCTTTCTCTCTACAATATTATTCCTTGATTATTTCATTTTTTCTCTATCGTTTACTTCAATTCCTGTAATTGAGGGACATTTTCTCTCAAATTTCAGCTTGGTATTTTTTGCCATTTTCTTGACATACATAGTAAACATTTAATCATTCTGATCTATTGTCATTCTGTGCTTATAATAGGCGTTTTAACATATTTTCTTGTATCTTTAGCTTTTCGGGCCGCTTCTATCGGAATTTATCGTCTGACTATAATGGGAAGACTCATCCATAATTGTACTGTATTAAAACACTAGAAAAAAAATATACACAATTCTGAAAATTATCTACACTATTAAATTCCAAAGGTTGATATGTCTCTAAAACTGTGTTCTTCCCGAGATCAACGAAAACACTAACAAAATAATAACTAATAATCTTATCATTTCTCTCAACATCCTACTATTAAGCCTGAAGATCCAGTTCCGTTTTCATTAGCGATTGATTCTTATACTACAGATATCACTTACGGTAATAATCATTAGGCTTCACACTCCAAATCCTTTACACAGGGTGAAGGTCATTATGCTTAATCCTTACCATTCACTCCTACAATATAAAGTTGTCCGACTTCATTTTTATTTCCTGGATCAATAAACTAAACGAAAATGCATAATTGTATATTATCATTTGTATGGGGGTAAATATAACGTTTTGGCTTCATGAAACATGGAGGGAAAACAGGAGTTTGGAGGAACTGTTGTGCTGGCATCATAAAACAATCAGGATATGCATTTAGATTCATTTTGGATTCTGGGGAAATATTGTCTCATTAAAAAAGTCATGGGAGTATCACCAGTACAGTTGTGAAAACTAACTTTGGGAAAATTTTCCAAAATAACAAAGAAATAGTTGAAAAAATTAAATCTACCCAAAATTAGAACAACTACTATTAAAAATTATGGTACAAAAGGAAATTACAATTTTATTATAAAAAGGAGGGGGGCGGGAAGCAATATCGCCAGTAACGAACTGCCTCCCTAAACGAACAACTGTATGCAAAAGGCAAAAAGAAAGAAGCACTGCTGCAGCAGCGGCAGCAGCACTGTAGAATAGAAATCACTGGCGTTTCAAAATTAACTTCTCATAAAATTCGGCTGCAATTTCCCAGCTCTTGAGGCCCATTCCGTGGTTCGAGTTTTCTCACATAAATTTCCCAAATTTTTATACGCTACCTATTTCTGATTAAACCTAACAGTTTAAATGATAAAACTCGGAACAATTTCCTTGGAAAGACGAAACAACGAGGATGTTTGGTGGAAGAATTCGGTATGTAATCATCTCTCTTCATATAACATTGATTTTTTCAAATTTCGCTTGTTAACGTTTTGTTGCGATAATATCCTGCTGTTGCATTTTTGCAAGTTATTATTTTAGGAAAAAAACTTTTACTATATATGTATATACATACATACATATATATATACGTACATATATATAAAGTAGCCCACAAAAACGTTTTGGCGTTTTTATGGGCTCTTTTATTAGATGGAATTTTGTTCTAACCAAGTATTTCACATTCACATATATATATATATATATATATATATATATATATATATATATATATATATATATATATATATATATATATATATATATATATATATATATATATATATATATATATATATATATATATATATATATATTATATATATATATTATATATAATTATAAATTATTGCTGTTGGCCTCTCTTCTTGCCTCTTAGTAGAATAGAATCAATTCTGTAGTTAAAACTAGGAGGAATATAGACTTCTCGTGTGAGAAAAGGCGAGCGAGAAGCAGCGTTTTCAAATTAAATTCGCCTACCGTCCAAGGGTGGGAAGTTTAAACACATACAGTCATTCGTGAGGATACAGTTTGGCTAGGCCAGACCTTAGTTATACTGTTCCTAAAACTCACTTTCCTCTATCCTGTGTACTGGAGAGTCTGTTGTCATTTCAGGTCAGGCCTTGGCTAGGCGGAGTTTTGAAGAAAACCTCAAGAAGCTGCCCCAGCCAGCTTCACGAGAATCTCCACTTAGCTGCCATAGAACACGGACGTTCCGTGCTGCCCTCCAAGCACTCCTTTGTTTCTCCTCCTTGTTCAAAGTGAGGGAGAAAATTGTTATTCCAAACGGACCGAAGAATCTTGTGCAACAGATCACTGCATTAGCTAACCCCGCAGTAATTCTGATCTGACAATAATACTCCTAGTTCTCTTTCCCTTCACCTGAAACTCTCATTTTTCCTTGTTCAAATTTTCCTCTCTTAAACAATCACTGACTAAGAAATCCTAGTAAAACATAACCTATTTTTGAAGTCATCTATTCAACACAATTGCTGTCGTCTAGTGAAGTCACGTCACATACCTTATCCTCCACGGGGAGAGGGAAGGGTGAAGGGGAGGTGAAAGGGAGGGGAAGGGAGGAGGAAGGGAAAGGGGAGGGGGAGTTAAAAAGAAGGGAAGAGGGAAGGGGAATCAGGAGGGGAAGGGGGAGGGGAGGGTGAGGGGAAGATAGCGGGGGAGGGAAGGGAGAAGGGAAGTTATATCCCTCTATCAGAAGAGAATAAAAAGCATCTCCCCTGAACAAAGACAATAAATAAAAAATATTGTATTTCTACAATTCGCACTCAAGTGTGTGTGTGTGTGTGTGGGAGAGGAGAAGGTCTGTCTCTTGTGCAACAATAGGCAGACCTACCGGCCTTATGTATATAGTGAAGTGGTGTTGCCAAAACACCCCCATAAACCTTACTTTAACCAAATTTATAATGATAAATGCCATACGCCATGGTGACGCTGCGAAGTAGTCACTGTAACGAATTCCGAAGGTAAAAACGAAGAAGAAACGATCGAATTAATACGAAAATTCGCATTTGAACTAATAAAGAAAAAGGATATACTATTATCATACATCTTCATGTCGCTACTACGCATGCACGAATGAGGAAGACAACTGCTTAGGGAGAAAATGTTGGGACCTGCTGGTTTGGGTTCATTGCTTTCTGGCTATGAAATATGCTTTGTAACGAAGCCAAAAATATTTAATTTAGCAATACAACCAAGCAGTGAGGTATCTGTATAACACTTATATTAATAATTATCATAAATTATGGTCAAAATTCACGTAAATTCTGATAAAAAATTTGTTATAGGGGATTTGGATTTATTGCTGTAGGTTAACCGTACATATGACAGCGCATGAAATAAAAGGTGGAACGTCAGGAGAAAAGTGAGAATTAACCCAGTAACACTGAAGGAAAAGGTGACGTAAAAACGAAAATTTAATTTGTTTTGTCTGTGTTTATATGTCTGTCACTGGGTACGGGTTTGATTTTAAATTTAAAACCTTTCGGGGGTGACATAGAGGCCGTGAGCAAAATTTTGTCTGGGTCTGTCAGGTGCTTCAGATTTCTATAGTGGAAACAAATATACAAACACTCACACACACACACACACACACACACATATATACACACACATACATACATATATATATATATATATATATATATATATATATATATATATACATACATACATCTATATATATATGTATATATATATATATATATATATATATATATATATATATATATATATATATATATATATATATATATATATATATATATTATGTACAAACATGCAAAACATGAAAACAACATTTAGTAAATCATATGCACATTCAACAGGAAAAACATTCCTCCGCTTGATTTCTAAGAATAAAGTTTCTCTCTTACTATAACTCTCCCTCTGATACCGTAACTTTAAACGTATATAAAGATATTTACAACATTAATAAAACCAAAGTAAAATGTACAGCACAGTGGTAGAATATTCACAATATAGTTTCCAGCGCTTTGTATTACATGCCTCGCGAGTGAGAGCTATCGTCAGTGACGTCAGGTGTCGATTCAGAGCTGATCGGAGCAGGTGACACTTGACAACACTTCTAACCCCAAAGAGAAAGGAGGTGAGGGTAGATTTTTACTAAAAAAAAAAAAATCAAAACACTAATACTATATTACCAAAATAATAATTGAATATAGAATTTGTGAAGAAATAAAAAATAATCTAACAGTGGTTTCCACTTAAAAAAAGTTCCCTGGAAGATAAAGCCGCGTAAAACTTTCATATAAAACTGATTTGACTAAACTTAGAAATAAAACGTATTTTCTTTCATTTGTTATTAATAAGCCACGACCCAAAACGCACGAAAATGAACGTACGTATGCATATATGTATGTATGTATACTTTTTCTTATGGAGAGGTCGAGTGCTGAATCAAGGCCACTGAGATCTGAACTCCGGTGACAGCTTCATTTCCTACCGCGGCTGAGTCTGGAATAAGAAAGTCGGTGACGCAGTCTTCAGGGGAAAATACTCGAAAATACGCTTCAATCGGTACCGACATTTTAAGAATAATAGTAGGTGATGGCAACAGTTCGTGTAGTCTTTTGTAAAAATCATTTTCGTGATTTATCAAATTGAGCTGTGCACTACTTAACAGATAAAAGATTTTAATAAGTTTCAAGAACTATAATAAGCTTCAATAAGTTTCCTGGTCTGTAACCTCGCTTATTACATTATGCTAATTTCATATACCCAATAAGAACACGAATAATGGACGAGACAATGCACGTTTTTTTTTTTTTTTTTTTTTTTTGGGGGGCAAGAAAATGGATGACTTACGAAGTCCACATTTCGTAGGCACTTATTTCCACGCACATATTTATAAGAGCCATCTTATAGGGGTTGAGTAAATTTTAAAGTTGAATTTTTAAAACTATTATTCCTGGTGAGAGGAAAGCATAACAAATTCATTCTGATCTCCATTCTTTTGGTGTTCTTTCAACCAATTACTTTAATACCTTGTTAAGAATGTAGCTTATATTTTTCTAGCCGTGATTAAATTTTAGTCCGTGTGTTGGGGGCTTTGCAGGACATACATTGTTGACAGCGCTAATGGTGTTCCATAAAGTAAGAGTGTCTGGTCACTTTGTTGCTTTTATTCGTGCTCTTCTTATGTTAAATGAAACCGTTGCCAACCTTAACAACAGAGTTGGCTACAACTATAATGTGGAATAGATTGCCCAGTGCAGTTGTGGAATCTTGCGGCCTCCAAATGTTTAATTAAGCGAGGAGCAAATTCACTCCTTTCTACTGAAGCTTTCTGCTTTCTGGTGCATCGGTCTTATCGTCTGTTCCCTCATATTTAATTATTTGTCGCCTTTTCCTATAAACTGTATCTCTCTGCAGGATGATAACCTTTTGGAGCCCTCTTGGGATGACAGTCTGTTGACTCTGTCCATGAGGGTTTTCAGCTGAAGATTGAAAGAAAGAAAAAAAGAAAGTGGTGAGGTCGATGGGAGAAAAGGCTGAACCCTAGGAAAACCAGCCTTCCTTGATTAGCTGATCTTGTTATGTTCTCCCACCAATACTACCAAGAAATAGAAAAGATCCTCATCTCGCGCATAAATAAATCAACGTCAATCCCTTGGGATGCAAATATTCTTATCGACCAGAGGCTTTTAGTTGCCGATATCCAAAAGTATTGCAGGTTAAGAGTAGAAATAACCTCTAGTAAGAACTTTTTTTAGCGGAATTGATTATTAAATTTGGTTACGGTACTGGCGCATATGGATTCGTTTTCTTAGGTCTAGATCATTCAAAGATAGCCCCTAAGAAGTTCCTCTTTAAAGGTTACATTCCTGTTTCCCAAAATCCAACCACTTGTTGCAAATTACAAGACCCACCTTTTGGTCATTTTTTCTATGTATCCAAGCATAACTTTTTTGTACAATTCTGCCTAACAAAAGACCCAAACAAACAAACTGACACAAAACATGACCTTGGCGAAGGTAGCTACGCATAGATGAACCTATTTCTTTATTGATTCCGAATATCTGCCTTAGCTACTTGTGGATACCTATATTTGTAGTTATGTTTTTTTTTTTTTTTACTATTTTTCATCAATGTAAACAATATACTGTTTGGAAGCTTTCTTACCAGGATGTTTTTAATAATAATACCTAACATACAAGAAAAATCATTATTATCATTAATCAGAAAATAAATAAATAAATATTAATAATGTTTAATATAAATCAACATACAAGCAAAATCATTATCATTACTATTCAGAAAGTAACTAAAAATGATAATAATAATAATGATAATAATACCTACTCTACAAGCAAAACTAGTATTACTTTTTTAGAAAATAAAAATAAATATTGAAATAATAATAATAATAATAATAATAATAATAATAATAATAATAATAATAATAATAATAATAATACCTATACAAGGAAAATTTGTATCATCATTCAGAAAAACAATAAATAAAAATAAATAATAATTAATAAGAAATAATAACAATCATGATAATATTAATACCTCATATAGAAGCAAAACCATTACCCATCCCTAATATGAAGGCCATAGGGTTCCCGCAGATGAAACATTTCCATTAAAAAACATATCTTCTTTGGCTAATTGTGCCGACAGTAAATAAACGCATTTTTCTTTTACTTACAACAACAGATCGACCTTTGTTCTCTTCTATTGAAAATTCTGTACTTCATTTCCTGTTGAAACAATGATCACAGTCAGTGTGAATTATTATTTCAAGCGTAGGTTTCTTTTATAAATTATAATATGGGTTCTTTTCTGCTTTTATTACTAAGCTTCCTGTCTGAACAAGCAATCACTTGGTATTCTTGGGGCAATGCCCTACACTACGGCCGATTTTGATCAAATATAACTGACCTCCGAAAACGCCACCACTCTTTGGGTTGTTTGACCTGGTTCTATAGAATGATTCCTACATTTTAACAGAGAGAGAGAGAGAGAGAGAGAGAGAGAGAGAGAGAGAGAGAGAGAGAGAGAGAGAGAGAGAGAATGTGCGGAAATTGATTTACACAAGGCAAAAAAAGGAGTTTAGTTAGGCGCTTTACATGATGCAAGGGTCTGATAGTTCCAGTTAATGAGGCTCCCTATTCGAAGGAGTTAAACTTTATTTTAAGAAAATACATTTTCCTCCGCGAACTCAGTCAAAGTTTAGTGAGGATTTGAAACATGTTTACTTATATGTTCATGTAAAGACTTAAAAAGGCAAATCAAGCAATGGACAGGCTGCATAAGATTTGGAAATTAAATACACTGAAATTATAGACAAAAATAAAATTATATTTA